>NW_010286173.1:0-4536 GCF_000690775.1 Eurypyga helias
TTTTTTTTTTTCTGCATAGAACTGCTATGCAATTTAAAGGAATTTACCTCCAGAGAAGGGAAACATGTTAAGACTTCAGGCATGTAGTTTGAATGGATGAGACAACATTAAGGCAAGGAAGTTGGGAAGGAAAATTGTGAAAACTTATCCGTAAATTCACAACCTAATTTTGTTGGTGCGAACACTCCAGTCAGTCAACCTTCCAACAGTGACCTTACGAGGTCTATGTCCAAAATCCCTGTCCAAACAGAGCTTTGCAAGAGTTTACATCTTGACTTCCAAACCAGAATGCTTCATAATGGAATGCTCTGTCATTAGACACACACCTCCATGCAGTGACATATATGTTGAAGTTATAGCAATTCAGTACCAGGTTTCAACAACTGGAATCCAGCAGTGTTGGCCTCCAGAGTTCAGATTCATCTTTAGCTGTGGCAGATACACCATCAGGACATTTCAAAACTGCCGTTCAAAACCTTATTACAACTACACAGTTCAATAGTCTTAAAATAAATAGTGCATCATCAGCTAAGCACTGAAATAAACATTTCACCACTTTACGCATCATCAGCCTCATTTCAGTGCATGGTAGGTCATCAACATTTTGACTCACAGCCCAACTGCAGCAGCGCTGAGTGCGTAAGTGCCACATATCCTAGATTAGTTTCACATGGACATTCCTCATCACGAATGGTAGGTAGAACTTCGCTGAAGACAGTTGGGGCTCAGAATGTTCCAAGAACATTTCAGTGTTGGAGGGGGGAGGGAATTTTAAAAAAAGGAGTGCAGGAGGAACACCGTGATCTAGTAGCTTGGCTTGCTCTTAAGGCAGGAGACTCGGAGCTTTGCATGACATTCCATAGAATGCTTTCTAACACACAGGGTCAGTCTGAATTTCCAGGTTAAGACAGCAATTTTTTAAAGTGAGAAAGTTTAGCTGTTCTTCAACTCCCTGAGTTAGTGTTATGTTCTAATATTATTAGGAGGCCTGGCCTTGGTAGGAATGCAGTGAATAGAACAAGTCATTCAGCATCTGTTCATTCGTTTCCCCTTCCTGAAATGGGAATATATTTTTTATTATGTTAATACCTATAAAAAAGTGCTTGGCATTACAAATACAGAAAATTATTTTGTTCTCTAAATTCTGCCATTTTAATCCTTTATTACTGCAGTATTATTAGGTTTATGATATAATCTTAATGATTTTTTTCCAGTCTAGCTTTACCTATTTCAAGGTAAGTCATCATCATTGATGACCAGCTATTTACCTCCAGTTAAATATTTCCCAACAGTGCTTCTATCTTTAAAGGTTCACCTTTTCCATTCCTAATTCCCAGGAAGGAGTTTTCACACAGCTACACAGACAAATACACATAGCATGATCAGGTGAAGCTTAAAGGTGAAAAATCCACTTTGCTCCAACACATTCTTTGAGGAACATTCATCTAAGTTCATAAAATCAAAACAACAAGCAGAATGAAAAGAACTCTGCCCAAAACAGCGCCTGAAAGAATATATAGTACCTTAACTGTTCAAGCCCCCAAATGAAACAAGGCTGGGACACTTGTAGTGCATTTCTATTCGTGCCATTTCCATCATTTCACCTCCTTTTTCTGAAGCAGACTGTGAGACTGCTCTTAGCATATATACGCCTTCCATGCACTTGGCCCTTGTAAACTAGGTATGGACTTAGAGTAAGCCAAAGGACTTAGTTAATTATCTCTTTCTAGTGATGGATGAGGATCAGACACTTTGTAATAATGCTGCTATTATTAGCTTGATTGGCTGCCTTTGATACTGTCACAAAAGCATACAGGTTATCTCTAATCTGATTTATCTTGTCCAGAAAATAAATTGACTTCCTCAGAGCAGGAAGGCCTCAGAGTTGAGTCACCTACACACCTCAGCAGGCAGCAATAGGGCCTGCCCTTCAAGTGAGAAATCATGCTCCAGTAAAGCTGCTCACTCTCAGTTCTTCCCAGAGCCGGCAGGAAGGATGGGGAGAGGTGAGTTCAAGTTGAATAAAATGGGTTTTATCCTAGAACTTAGCACAGTGAACATTTTATATTTATTTTTGAAACTAAATGCTATGTTGAAACAATTCTTTTTTTTTAAGTGCAGTGCCAAATGAAACAGTCTGACCAAAGTTATCTGTATCTTTTCCCTCCCACCTCCAAAAAAACTACATGAAGTCATATTACACAGATTGTTTCGGTTGACTGATTGTCTGAAACTGATTGTTTCAGTTACATTCTCAGGGGAGGGGGCAAGAAAAAAAAGACAGAGAAAAGGATAAAAGTTTTGGAACAGTTCAACTGGTTCCATTCTTCTCACTTCAGCCATTTCTGGTATTTCTGGCAGTCATGGACATTGCCTTTTTAATTTTTTCCACTAGAGGTTTCACACCACCAGCCTGAAGTGGCTGGTCGGTGACACGGGGCACAGGCAGGAAACATCAGGGTTTTCATGCACTCATTCATGTCAGTTTTACAGCTTTACCCCATCCGACTTGCACAGGGCAGCTCAGGGCTAGCGTCCAGGCCTGGCTGAAATAAAGATGGAGGGTGCAAATGAGACAGCTGCCTTTGAGGTGAAACTAAGGGAGTCACAGTGGACTGGTGGCAGCCAGCCAGAGGTAGCTGTACTCCTCCAGGAAAAGGGACCCAATCAGTGACTTATTCTCGGTCACCACATTACAGCAACCGTCTGGTCAGGCATTCCTACCATCTGTATTTTGAACGCAGACTTTCCCACTGTTACTTACACTTTCGTCTCCTCAAGACTGAGGTTGTTAACAACACATCCCAGATAGGACTCCACCTGAGAACCACCATGTGACTGAAGCAGTTAGATACCTCACTGCCATGTGCTGATGACAGTGAAGAGTGACAGCTCTGACAAAGTGGCAGCTAAAGTTGAAGGTGCTGATCAAGATCTATGCTGCCTCACAAGGCCAAAGCTCATCCTTCAAAAGGAATAATTTTGGTCCATCTGCCATGTTCTTGTGACTGTGGTGAGCCAAGAGAAGCAAGCTGAATGCTGCTTCCACACCCACGCATGTGCCTGCCCGTGTGGACTAGGCATCCTTCAGAGCTGGCACCTTGCCCTGGCGAATTTCTGGCAGAACTGCAGAAGACAACAATATAGAAAGGCTTCGGAGAAAGGAAGTTTCCATTTTCCAGAATAAGAGAAAGGTAGAAACGAATTTCTTTTAAGTGCTTGCTGGTTGAATTCCTATTGAAATGATTACTGCTATGGCACTGAGAGTTTATTGTATTATTAATGATTTCTCAGAGCTTCACACAGGTGTTTCATTTTAAATCTAAAACAAATAGGAATGCCTTAAACTATGTCTACTGCTAACATCCAATTTAGATGCATGCTAACACATTCTTTTTGGGGTTTTAACAAAATATAAAATTCCTGGTAACCCAGATTTGATATTTTATGCAGAACTATTTCAAGAAAATCTTGCAGTAATGCATCTGGTTCATCTGCTCCTTTCCTGGTAAATACCAAGCCCTTTTTATAAATAGAGACATTTTGGATGGAAGGCTGAGGAGTTACAGTGCAACAGTGCCATCCCCTGTCTGCAAAAATCATTGTTGCTCTTTCAGAAAAGACAAGGACTGAAAGGCTCCAGCAGCGCCTGCTGTATCTAGATGGAAGGTTACCAGAGAAGAGCAACGCTGCATCGCAGTGATGCTGCTGGGGAATTTCACTGCGCAACCAAAACTCGGAAAGAAGTTTCTATCTAGCCAGCTGTGTGCCATCAACTTTGTGTCCAAACAAATTGCAAAAGATTCCACAAATTTTACGTTTAAACTCAGTTTTCAGGCTATCATGCAGCATGCAGTCTGGGGGAGGGAAAGAAATTCGCATCTTTTTGTAGTAAGCAGAAAGGAGGAAATTCCCACACGCTTATAGACAACCCTGAAGAAAATCTGCTCATCTATACTTCTGCTTTGCATGTCCACTCCTGTTTCTGCTGGAAGCAAGGAGCACTTACTACTAAATGTCCAAGCACTGTACCAGCTATAAACACCTCACAGCTCAACATACACACTTTAAACTGAATTAGAATGGAACACTGCAACACAAACCAGGAGCCTGAAGAAACTGGGAAGTAGAGTAAGGAGTCAGAAGTATGCCCAAAAATATCTCTCCCTAGGTTTTTGGAAAGGTTGCATACCCAATTAGTATTTTTCATTTATAGGACTCCCAGAGGGACTTCCATGGGTTGAACCTGGCATGCAAACTCTAACAAAGAACTATATGCTTGAATTGCTACTGCCAAGTATGGGAAATTGGTAACTGTGCATGACTAATTTTATGGTCAGCTTGTTGCTTAATGTCAGTTTCTTCTCGTCCTTGCCCTATTACTGTGGAAGGGATGAAAGTTAGCATCTAACACAGACAAAAAAGAAGGGCTCAGAGCAAATGTGTCCTGCCTATGCTCTTAACCCGTGGAAGCTCATATGCCAACTTAAGTGCCATCTGCGAATGTCTCCTTCCCTGGAGATTAAAAAAAAAAAA
>NW_010286174.1:0-4911 GCF_000690775.1 Eurypyga helias
TTATTCCTTTCATGACATGATCTGCTGACAAACAGTACAAAACAATTCACAAAAGAACAAAGCTTCCCTTCGTATGTTTGCAAGAAATCTTAACATACTTAAATAAGATGAATTTTTCTGGAATAAAACCACAGCAACATCCAACATAACACCACTCTCTGTGTGTGAAAAACAACTCCAGAATACCACAAACCAAAAAAAAAAAGTTTGTAGGAACCATCATCCTTCTTGAGAGCTAAGGAAGTCCCAGATGACCTGTTACCTTGGGAGAGATGAGTCCTTGCCAAGGAATCACTAGAAGCTGCTGATGCAAAGCCAAGACCTTTACATGGATGTAGCATCAACAAGGCCTTAAATAATCTGACAGGACTTTGACTGCACAAAGAAAGAAGGTGTACCAAATAATTGGGGTTCTTTTCTCTTTAATACCTTCTTGGTTCCAAAGAAAACTTTTGATTTGCTGATCTATTTTCTTTTAACAAGATGGTTTAGTTCATTACATGACTAAAAGCAGCACATTGCTTTCCTACTACTGAAGACAATAAATAACATTAAGGGAGTTATATGGGAGAAGGCAGAGTAACTTTACAACAGAAAGAATCTCATAATGACAGGATACAGGATAATAGTCTTAAGGCAACATCATAATAAAATGTACGGGGTTTATGTAACACCCTTTTAGATTGATTTTTCTACATTCCAAATGCTCCCATAACCACCTTTTGACATTTCTCCTGCACAGCTGGTTACACCATCCATAAGCAATCTCTGTCTACATGGCATTATTATTATTTTAAAAGCAATTTCTCTCACCTCCTTTCAACTAAGACTTACGTTTAACCTAATTGCCAGTTACCACCCTCCCTTCTAGAAGAAGAAAATCTGATTTCCAACCGTTTGAAATCCATCCTTATTGTAAACTACAATATAATCATACTGCCAGTATATGCACATTACAGGAATATGATTAGCAGAAGACAAAAAAGTGGGTGCCACTTGCGTTCTCGGTGACTGACTTGCAACGTTAACTCACAGATGAGCATAGCTTTACTATAGTAACACCATGTATATTACAAACAGAATTACCAGCAAGAGGCAAAAAAGGTATTAGTTGCTTGTTTATGATTAATAAAGTAGTTAACAGAGAAAGAATATTATTCTTGCCGGGTGCTCATTATGCATTTGATAATCTCTATTTATAGGACAATGAAACATGGGGTTTATAAAATGCCATCTGTTGGTTTCTTTTTAATGTATAGGATTTCTGACTTCAGGAGCTGCAGTTCAGCAGAGCTGATAGTGCTACATGTAATATTAAAGGCTTTGGTTATGAGAACTTGAGCCATTAAACATCAAGAAGCAGGTTGGATAGATATCATGAATAGGGTATCTCCTCTCTTCTTATTCTAATCTATTTAAAAAGCAATTTACACTTTCATGTAATTGATTCCGATCAGTCAGTCAAATAGCAAAACACACACAAAATTACATATTGCAATGATCCACAAACGTGATAGAAGTGGGTTTGTTCTTTGATCTCCACAAGAGAAGGTGTCTCATGAGAGAAGCTCACAGAGATCTAAAACAACTGCAGGCAAAACTGCAACTACTTTTTTATCTAAAAAATAAAACAAAAACACAGGCATAAAAAAAGAAAATCTTCCTTTAAGCACAGTTAGAATCAGATGTAGCTGCATTAAATTTGTAAGTACCTCAAGGATGCATTTTTCTTACATATTAACTATGAAAATAAAGTGCTCAGAATGAAGGTTAATATTGGAGTGTATCAGCTGTAGGAAGTTTAACTGTCATTGACTTCTACAACTAATTAAGTCACCAAATGGCCCAATATCCAGAGCTTAGTTTTCCTTTGACCATCAGCTGGTTTTGATGCAATTAATGAAACTGTGATTGATTTTTTGCAATGGGTCACTGTGTATTCATATCACCATAAAATTGGAGGGGGGTTATATTCCTGGCTAAAGGTCTAATTAGGACTACTGACTCCAGCAGGAACCACATACACTAAGCTGCTCATAGGGCAAGCAAACACAGGAAGAAATAGCTAAGCACCGTCAGGGACAATTTATACTTTGGCAGTTTCATAGGGATATTCACATACGATTCCCGTTTCCACTTTCAATTGCTCTCACGTCGACTGCAGTTGCTGCTGTTGCCTCAGCCTTCCACCCCTGCCTTGCCACAGTTCTTCATTGTGTTCCTGTATCATAGCCTGTCAGATAACTGGAAGCGTCAGCTGCCCGGAACAGGAGCTGTCTTCTTTGCTATTCCTCTACAGCACTACAACAAAGCAGCCTCATGTCTGAACCAACAGGATTATAATGCCTTCCACCCCAGAATAGGGGATTCGCTTCCCTCTCGGAGGTTAGATAAATAGTAGAAGTCGCTGCATTTCTACCAAAAATGAGGTCACTGTTTGACTGTTCACAGCTCTCGGTGTTAAGACAGGTTGACATAAGTATTTGAGGGAAACTGAAAAGTTTTCACAATAAATTTGTGTTTGCATTTTTGATACACGAAGAGTGGCATGTGCTGCTTATAGCCTGGACTCAGTCAGTCTAAGAAAGGCCATCAAGAGCAAACTGACAAAAAAACTTTTTTAAAAAATAGCTGTTTCATGAAAGGGCACCCAACCAATCTCCAGTATCGATATTTCCAGTCACGCACCCAAAAAACAAGATGTTTTTTTTCCTTTCTCTCAGAGACACAGTTTACAGGAAACACTGGAATTTCACCAGGAGGTCAAGACTAAGTGTAAATGGACCAAAGCTTTTGGGGTGAATATGGAGAAGTTCCTATTGGTGTCCTACAGGTGCCTTACGAAGGAAACCATATTGTTTCTAGGCATTCTTGCCATATTTATAGGCAATCCACTGTCAGCGAGGTATTCTTACAAAAAATCAGAATCTTAAGCTAATGGCAGACAAGTTTAGCTGTAGATCAGGGCAATTCAGTAAACCACGTCAGCACAAATCACAGCAACCTCACTAGTTTATGAAATGTGACGCAGTAACAAGCAGAGGAACAATGAATAATATCAAGAAGAGCTGAGATGAGGAACTAAAATGCTTTCAGATGGCATAAAGAATTCTAAAATGAAAACTGAAAAACATTGCCTGTAATTTACTTAAATGCCACTACTTAAAGTTTGTTCAAGCTCATTTAAATGAATGGTGGTTATTTCTAGATGCAGCAAATAAATAAGCAATGTACCCTCATGTTGAAATCTGCCTTAAGTGGAAACACAAATAGATGTTGTTTTCACCTCGTTGGAGAAGATATAGTCATGATTCAGCTTATGTTTGCTAATAATATCTCTTTCTCTTTTTCCCCTCCTCTTGTTTGTTAGGTTGAAGACTGCTCTTGTATCATTTACCACAGAGTATTTCAGTAGTAACTAGTGGTATGTTTGTTAGAGCAATGTTACAGGTTATGCAACGTTTTTTCATTCCTACATTTTGCTTTGTGCTTTTGCAGTAGCTGAGAATCCCCATATGCTTTACTGTTAAAAAGACACAGAGTTCCCTAAGTGGAGCCCCAGAGGATGATACTACCTATGCTCAGCCTGGAGAGACAGGTCTCTAGAGGTATTTTGGGTCATCTTAATTGAAGTGTTCTAAAGGTCACCAAGGGACACAGAGACATCAATGAGCCAAACACTGAGTGATTCCAATTGCCTGGAACTTCGAATGAACAGGAGTCCTGTAACTAAACAGTTATAAAACTGGGATTTTCTTTTTAATTGATCTGAATGGAAAGGCAAACAGGGGCTTGTACATTTCCAGAAAGAAAGAGGATCCCCATTAGTATCATCCGGAGTGTCCAAGTCAATAGTAGTGTGCTTGGAAAGATGAAAAGTGAAGTACAAGGGAGTTTGTTTACAGTTTATTTACTTGAGCCTTGATGAGTTAAGCCAGTGAGGTGAAGAACATACACAGAGCTTCCTTTGGCTGAAACCCTGCTCAGGCAGAAACTTGCTGCCTTGATCTCTCCCCCACTCCCTTCAAGGGCTCCCAAAACCAGTAAGGCAGAGCCATCTGGTTAACACACTTCCTTCCCACACATCCTTTTCCCTCAGCCCCTGCATGTTACACTTTGGAACCTGCCATCCCTTAGACCTCTCAGCTTAAAAAACGTGACTTTGCTGTAAATTTTCCCTTTGATCAGTTGCTCTAGACAGAAAGGATGCAGGGATCTAGCAGCCCAAGCAGCGCTGCCAGCCACTACTGCTTGGCATCTTTAATCATCCCCAAAGACAGTTTCATTATGGGCCTCTATAACTCAATGACCTTTAATACACAAGTCAAGTCCTTCTCTTCTCTTAGTGTAAGCAATATTAACTGTCAATCAAACATGCTAAGGTGAATGAAAAGGTAATTAAAGCACTTGCTTCCAATCCTAAGAAGTGAAAAATGCATATCTTATTTTCAAAATAGGAGCGATCATAGTAAAGTGGCTTAAATAAAGCCCTTGTTTATTCTCAAGTTGTAACAGTTTTACAAAAAAGTCTTCCTGGAAACCCGTACTAATGTGGCCATCACTCACACTTTATTTTTCACAAGTTTAAATCACAGTTGCACAGGGAGACATTTGTTCCTGTTGATACCTTCAGACAACGTGGCATACCAAGTCACTGAATGGGAGAAGGAAACAAGATCACTCAACCAGTTCCTTGAAATAGATCTCTCATTTACAATACACAGTTTAACAAGTAACATACCTTATGCTGTGAGGTACTTTCAGCACCAACACAAATTCTTTAACAGGTTAGGAAGCACAATTTCCATAACTGATCCAAGGAAACAGGGAGAACCTTTATATGCCCCTTGGATCGAGATGCAGTAAGTGGGCTTATGGACCACCAGTGTTAGGCCACACTAGATGACACTG
>NW_010286175.1:0-6065 GCF_000690775.1 Eurypyga helias
GGGGGCTTGGAACTGGATGATCTTTCCTCATTACTTGGAATCTTAACAGCTTGCTATTTTTTAACAAGCTGATAATTTCTGCTTAGCAACTTTTGTCAGGAATAGAAGTAATTTTATATAGCTCTTGCACAGTATTGCCTTTTGCAGTGCTCCTTTCAGGATGTAATAGGTTTTAATTAAACCTACTCAATTTCAAAAAATATTTTAATGATGCTGTGTAATGCCAGAGATTTAATGGCACTTAGAACACACTGACAGAAGGAGCTGTTATGATATCTTTATGTGTCAGTGTTCCTTGGATCAAAAGTCTGTTTTAATAAAAAATGATACAGTATTTATGATACTGCAATACATAGGTCATCGATTCTTAAGGCTGCAGGGAACAGTATCCTGATTTCAGGAAAGTAGATGTGATCCCACTGAAATTTCATGACAGTTTTAGCCAGAGTATCAGAAATTCAGGCTCCCTATAGCTTTTGATTTCCTTTAAGGAAATTAACTTTAAAACTGTTAGTTCCAGATAACAAGTCAGATCCAACTTCAGCAAATAAAACCCAGGAAATAGTGACTAAACTGAAATATGTCAGTATATTTTAGTCCTTAAATCTCAATCTGTACATTGTTTAGCATGATTTTTGGTTAATGATATGAGCAAATGGATTTCAGGTAATGTTGTAGACTAATAGTATTTCCTGATGGGTGAGGTGTGGTGACTGACCATGTGCATCCTTCAGAGAAGCTGCAGTGTAGAGTCATTAGCTTACAACATCATTACGATGTTACCATCTTGTGATGATGTTTTTCAAGTTGGTGAGCTATTCAGTTAGCTGCAGATGGTCAGTGGAGCAGTGTAGGTCATACTAGTCTTTAAGCTTGTTACTGCAAAAGTATTCAGGGAAGAAGAAAGCCCAACAAACCAATTTTAACATGAGAAATCGTAATTTTTACCAGTGCCTTTTCCTGTTTTCTTAATAGACTTCTGTCTCTCTGTGAAAGAGAAATTAGGCCTGTGGTCTTGCTAGAGGTTTCTCACTCAAGCCACAATTTGTCCATAGCAAAGTTTTAATTCTCATGAATTGCAAGCACAGTTTACACTTTACAAAAGCATGGGGTACCACAGGTAGTCCTTCAGGACTGCTTGGGTCTCCTGAGCCTTTCAAATTATTCCTTTGTCTTTTCCTTAATTTTCAACATCTCTTTCATGCTAAGAATGACATTCTAACCTCCTTGGTGTCTCACTTGACATGCCCTCTACCCAAATTAGGGCATATGCTGACCCACCTCTGAAAGGCTGTGTTTAAATATCTTTCCTTTGGCTTTTGTCTGACAAGTTGCTAAGAAGCAGAGTACCTGTTTTCCCAACTAATAAATTATTAAATCCTTTCTTTTATTTTTATATGCCCAGTTCTTGATTGTGCAGCCTTGAAAATTCCTTCTCCAGGTATCTGGAGTTTAACTGCTTATCAATTAGTTCTTTCATTTGCCTTACTGTTCTAACTACTTCCTATGAACATTGCTTTCAAAGATCCATTTTCTTTGCTCCAAAAACCTCATATCTCTATATGAGATCACAACATTTTATGCTTCATAAAGCTATATCTTAAACTAAAACTGGAACATAAAATTGTGTGCTGCCATGACATCTGTTTTCTCTAAGCTGTTCTGGTTTAAATTTGCTCTTCAGGAAGATCTTACTAATTTTCCCATTTGGGACCACTGGCCTTCATGTATGTTAAGTGGCATTTTATCAGATTATAACTTGATATAAAGCACTTACTGTGCTGTAAAATACAAGAGCCGCGTCAGGATTTGTTTACTGTGTGGTAGGAGATGCGTGTGGGTGAGTTTGTAAGGTCACCTTGGTGCTCTTTTTTGTTCTCTCTAAAACCCTGTCCCCCAGTCATCTGTGTATTGGTGCACATCAGGCCTTGACTTAGGTGTGTGTCTGCTTCCCTTTGTGAGGAAGCTGTAGTTCCTTACACAGGCTCTAGACAAACTGGACAAAAACTTTCCCTTTTCCAGGATGGACACAACTGGTGCGCCATAAAGGAGCCCAAGTCTGCTGTGGTGGAGGTGCAACTGGTGTGCACAGTCCCAAGTGAATTTAGATGTAGAGGTGTAGGTATTTGCCAAAATCTTTGAGAGGTAGTTTTTATGTCTGTTAGTGAGGTCAGTGAAATCTTCAGCCCTCCTAGCTGACAGTGCTGGTATTCTGTGGACTTGGCTAGCCGCACTTACTGCACGTACCCAGTACAGTAGGAATTACTTGATCCTGCTGATGTGAGCAACACAGTCCAGCTACCGCGAGGCAGGAATGGTGTGTGAGAATGCTTGTTTCTCCTCTTCCCCTGGTTTTCCCCCTGTATCTTGGTCATGCCTCTTTCCACAATAAGACAGGGAGCGTGATGGCCGAAGGAAAGGTATGTTCAGACATTCTTGTCCACGGAATTTTATGTGACATAAAATTATACTGCATTGGAAGTGAGTGTAATGTCACAAAACCAATGTTATTCCTTCCTTGGGAAGGAGATTAAACACAGTTAGTGTTTAGTAGGAATGGAGCTGGAATTTTTTAATTTTTCTGAATTTTGCCTTAGTATTTGCTACCTTTCTGTCTAGTACGAAAGTACCATCTTTCATTAAAAGGAAAATTTGGGCTTTGATTTCTCAAAGATCCCACAGGAATCTCACACTTCTGAGGACTAATCCTGCTAAAAGTTATTTATTCTACTAATTTATTTTAATTTGTGGTTGTGGGTAATGAGTGTCTAGGCTTCTGATGTTTAGTCAGATTTTGTTGATGTTATTGTATAAGCAATTTTTCAGTGGAATGGAAATACTTATGTAAAAATTGACTAGGCATGACAGTGCTAGTGTCAGACCAGGGCCTGTTGTGAACTCCCTTAAACTACGTGAGACGTAGTTCAAGGGAAGCTTTAAAGTTAAAGGTTTCCAAGACATGTCAGTGGAACTGGTTAGAACTGGCTCGACCTGCACAAAGTACTAGATCTGATCAACAGGAGACGTAAAGCCTGCTTACTTTCCCCTTTATCTGCTGCTAAAATGTTCCTATCTCTGACATTTCATGAATGTAACCGAATCACATCAGTGACTAAAGGGATTCCATTTTCCCTGGCCTTTTATTATAGATTGAGATAGCCTTATATGGCAACATGAAGTATTGTTTTAATACTTTCTGGAAGCATTGGATGCTCGCTTCTGAACGTATGTGAGCACTGAAGCTGTTGTTTAAAAAACTCGAGTTTCATGGTATGCATTGTAAGTGTGTTGTTTTTAAGGATGTTGAAAACAAATTTTGCTTCTTCAACTAAGTAGCCCCTTGGTAAAAGAAGTGAGTAATAGTAAATAAATTGATTTGCCTCTTAGGGAATGGCTCTTACGTGGTGATAGAATGCATTGTTTAGTCCAGAAATAGCAGTATGACACTGGGGAACATAGAGGTGGTTGAGGAGCGATATCAGTTCCAGGGAAACTTGTTAGTGAGGCACTGGTAACTGTGCAGCTGGGAGAGAAGGAAAACCCGGAAGGAAATTTCCCAATCTAACAAGAGGGACTGTTGAAAAATCTGGTTAGAGATTTAGTAGAACCGAGAAACTACTAATATAACAGTGGGAAACTGGGATTTGTATAACAATAGGAAAATATAATAATGGAAAAATGGAATTTTGAAGGTGAATTTCCAAGTTGTATGTTTTGTTTCTACATATAAAAATATGTAAGCAACAACATAAATATTATGTGTCATTAGAGACAAAGAGTATCTGTGCTCTGTCACCAAACTGCATAAATGAAGGCTGTTGCTTTTGCTTTGAGTTTTTGAGAATGTGCTTTTCAACCTCGTGGTCTATAGTTTCTGGTGTCAGGAGAAATCGTTTTGCAGGGGCTGTGGTTTGTGGTGCATCGTTAGAGGAACTTTATTTATAATGCCTTTTCCAGCAGAATTAATCAGTGATAACCATAGGCAATTAGTTTGTCCAAAGCAGAACCTACATGATATTGTTCTGAATGCACAGGGAGCTGCAGACATAAAGTACGTTATTTGAGGTTGTCTCAATTTTTATTCTTATTTTTTAATTAATATTTTTAATGATCTCTGTCTTATACTGCAAATGATACAGTAGTGGAGTTTTACAGCTGCTTTCCAATTTCTAGCATCAGTGAGTATAGTTTGAGAGGAAAAGTATCATAAAGCCTTGAGTAAAGTAAACTTTCATGACCAACTACATTTTTACTCAGAGACACGTCAAGAAATAGTCAGCTATCTTCTGGTTTGGGCTGGGATTTTGTTAGGCACCAAGTCGTGCAATGGCATTTGTGCGTCCTGGATTCCTCTGGAAACCCAATTGTCAAGTAGTACTTGAACCAGTGCCCAACTTTATTTCATTTAAAGCCCAACGGTTGTGTCTAAGCTCAAATACACTCACAAGTACCTTGGCTGAAAGAGGAGCGGTGAAGCAGCAGGTCCCTTAAACTGCAACAGCAGTTGCGGATACTTATCACTAGGGAGCAAGCTTTGAGGCACTTAAGCTGAGGTCATTTTAAGGTAAGCTCAAAATATATTGGAAATGTGTGGAGGAAAAAAAACCCAAAACTTGAAAATCATGAAGCTGTGTACAGCTTTTTAAAGGTCTCGAATGATTATGTAGATGACCCACAGAGCTGAGGGGAAAGAAACAGTTCTGTAAGGCTATTAAGGAATGTGATTGACTCTTGTGGAGAATGAATCAGGAGAATTATTACGCCTCGCTATTTCAAGAAAAGTAACTGTGTGATTTTTTTTCATCTCTCTGCCAGAAAGAGCACATCTCATTTGAGGAAAGTGTTTTTGGTCGGTTGTTTTGGCATTTGTTTATAATTCAATCCTTGTTCTTCACACAAGAACTGCTTTGCTATAGCAACTTTACTAGCACCCAGTAGAGTTCATACATAGCTTGTAAACAATTTTTTTTGTCTTTGTAAACACCTTCAAAGCAAAGATTTTGTCATGGTTGGATGGAACTGCACATCGCAGGAGCAGCCATTAGACCTGAGGACAGACTAATTAGATGTCTGCCTTTTGCTACATGATATTAAGACTTAAATTCTAGCACACCTAAAGTTCATGCAATCCCAGCCATCAGTCAATTAGACAAAGGAAAAACAGGTCAATTTTACTAGACTCCATGACTCAAGCAGTTGATTATACTGAGAAAACACAGGACTCGGTGCGTTAGCAGAGGTTTTGCTTTTGTAATTGACTAACTGCTGCCTCCTGCTCTATTGACCTTCACTAATTTGTAGTATTGTCTGTCATTCCTTATCTGCAGCTGAGCGGGGAGGTTCATATGTAAACATCAACATCGTTAAGGTCAGGGGGGACTGCATCTGTCTCTGTAGCCTGTTCATTTTAATTGTATGTACAGCCAGGCTGAGGCTTTCTGCCATTTCATTCCGCAGATCTATCTAAAAATCTTCAGTCTTTGTCACGCTGTCATTGTTTTAATAATAATGAGGTGAATAGTGAAGACAGCTATGGATCGTTTAAAAATCTCGAGAGCTTCTCCTGGCTCAGCCCGCGTGCTGCCGCAGTGCTGCGGGGGTGGCACGGCCTGGGAAGCAGCTCTGTTTCGCCGCGTAGTGTACGTTGGTGAGGCCTGCGTGCCGTGGTGGTGTGTCACGAAGGGTATGTCCTTGTTGTTCCAGTTGCCCTTGGACTCTCTCCCCTTAGCGTATCAGTGGGGAGGCTGAAAATGAGAGAAAACCGCCTGAAACTCAGAAAGTTTGCATAAGTACCCTTGAGTTGTATTTCTCAATGTTTTGGATATGTCTGCATGAAGCTGAAAAAAGTACGACTGTTTACAAGGGCCTGTCAAGATTCCAACTTTCTGTGAAAATGATTATTTAACATTATTACCAGCACAGCATTTGAATGTTCGCAGTTTTTGAATGCATGGGCGGTCTTATTAGTTAGAAACTTTGTGACTAAAGTGCTGTTATTGGGTAGTTTCTGTATCATCTCATTTCTGCTGCAGAATGGTTGTATATAGAATCATAGAACCATAGAA
>NW_010286176.1:0-5891 GCF_000690775.1 Eurypyga helias
GCTGCGGGCAGCCCGCCTGCAGAATCTCCTACCACCCGTGGGGCTGGTGTCTGCACGCCAGAGAAACGCAGGATACCCCGGCACCCGTGACAGCAAAAGACGATTTCCAGATCAGAAGCCTTGATTGTTTACTATGGCTGAAATAAGAGAACTGACCGTGCGGTGCAGTTTCTGTTAATGCGACTTTCCCACCTGCATTTGATGCCACTCTTCCCTTCATCGGTGGAAGCAAAGGCAGCAGCCTGAGTCCCCCTGACTCTTCTGCCAGCATTTTGTTTCCTTTCACAACTCTTGTTTTCTTCCCCTGCCCCCGGTCAGCTGCCTGTGTTCAGAGGTTATTTACTGGGCTGTTTTTCTGCTGCTGAATGGTTGAAGTTTTTTGGGATCTTGCTTAGAAATTTTAAGACCCTAATAATGACAGTCCCTTAGCTGATAAACTGATTGTAAAGGGGCTCTTTACTGATAATTGGCGCACGAGCCTACTACTGTAATGTACTTAAAGGTGCGTTATTTAGATGTGTATGTCAGGAGTTCTTACTCTTGCGTCCAGTATTTTAACCTCAATATTCAGGCTGTCTGTCTAGATTCATCTGTCAGTCTCTTACACGAACGAGATGACGAAAAAAGTAATTTTGGGGCATTAAACCAGCACGTATGGTATGGATTACACCATGCTGTACCAGTGGTATGTGCATTTCTGACAGTGAGGGCTGAAGGGTTACTGGGGTATAGGCCCCAATTCTTCTTGCGTAGCTCTTGATAAGACACGTTGCTTCTGGTCTGCAGAAACCTCTTGACCACCATTCCCAGCTGCTTTGACTGGGAAGACCAATCAAACGTAAAGTGATTCGCAATATGAACATGTCTCTGTGGATCCGAGAAATGTGAAAGTCGTTACGTTTAACAGTACTACTCCTTTAAATTCTAGCTGAGGAGATCACCAGGGGAAGTGTGTTTTCCAGGAGGTAAAAGGGAAGCAATTGATAAAGATGAAATTGATACTGCTCTCCGAGAAGCCAAAGAAGAAGTGGGACTCCAGCCAGAGAAGGTGGAAGTCATCTGCAGGCTCGTGCCGGGGATTGATAAAGTAAGCTGTAAGCAGAGTGAGTCGGTGTGTCGTTAGGAAGTCGGCTGGGTTATTTTCTTCTGTAAGGTTGATAATGACCTATTCAAACCCGTAACTAAATGACTGCCGCTTCTTAAGGTGCATGGTGTGTGCTGCCAGCAGAGCACGGGAAGAGATTCTGGCTCTGTACTTGGTGTTGGCGAGACCACGTTTGGTGCCCGGTGCGGCCAGACTGGAGCGCCAGCAGTGCTGAGCTGGCGCGAGTGTAGCGGAGAGCCACGGAGAGGGCGAGGGGGCTGGGGCACGGGGATTGGATTTGTACTGCAGAATGTTTTATTGAACTTCAATTACAGTTTCTGTACAGCTGACGTTAAGCACATAGCTCAGAGGCTGTATGCAAAACGGATCGGTTTAGGTTCTACAACCCTTTCAGTGTTTTCCAGCACGTGCCTCACATCATGTGGGTTTGGCCCACAGAACTGTACCTCTCGGATTCTACTTGGTCTTCTCTGTATTTGTTTTCTCTGGTTCCAAGTGATTCTGACTTGGACGGAGTGTGCCCAGTATGATAAAGCACAGGTGATTTGGAAAATATGAGCTGAACTCTGAACCACCAAGGTAAATAAGGAGGACTAGTGGGAGAGCATGCACGGGTCTTTATTGCTGTAGCAGATTGACAAACCTTGGGAACTGCTCCAGGGTTACACAGGACGAAGAGAATGTTAGTAAGTCACGTTTAACAAACACAACATTTAAAATTGATTACAGTATGTTTAAACTGCAGTATAAGCACCTTGCCATCAGAGGGGCTGAGTTTCTCTACAGTCATCAGTGTTTCATGGGTCTCTTGTACTCCCCTGGTAACATCTGCAATGTTTCTGAAGTAAAGAACATTCTTCTGCTTGGTACAGACTTAGTGTTTGGGCTTTGTTTGACTCTTCTAGATGAATCACCTGGTCACACCAGTTGTAGGATTTATAGAGGACACATTCCAGGCCACTCCTAACCCCGATGAAGTGAGCGATGTGTTTGTGGTGCCCTTGGAGTACTTTGTTAAGCCCTTAACCTACAAGCCCTTGCCTTACCGAACCCCGTCGGGCTGCCCGAGCCGGATGCACTGCTTCACGTACCACGACCGTGACCACAAAATGCCATTCAGGATATGGGGACTCACCGCCCACTTTGCTGTATTTCTTGCTCTTGTAATTTTTGGAAAGAGACCCACCTTTGAAGTTGATTATGATCTTGACAACTTACTCTCATCCTCCGAGAGTAACTTCATGAAGTTGTACACATCCGTGCGTGAAAGCAAGAGGAGTAATCTCTGACAAGCTGCTCTGGCAACTTGCGTACACTGAAGGAGGAAAAAGGTGTGATTATTCCCCGTGTACCTATTACTTGTTGGAATTTCACACTTGAATGTCTTCTGAATTGGGAACTCACTAAAACTTGTATTCGAATAGCATTTAAAATTGACAAGCACTAAGTAGATTCATACAATTTTTAATCTCTTACAGGCTTGCCAAAAACACGTGTTTTTGATGGACTTTTTATGGTTTTGGAAGATTTGCTGCAGTTTCTGCCTTTGTTCTGCGTGATGTAAGACACTTTCTGGGGTTTGCCTTCTGTGTAACGAGGTAATACTATTCTATCTCATTTTTGTCTGTTTGGATTAGAATATAAAGACTTTTGGGGTCGGTGTCTCTCACTGCGGCATCCTATGTCCCGTGTGGTATTGTTAAGCTCGTAGGAAACGCACAATAAAAATACAAAAGGTGGCAAGTGGTTTCACAATCTTGTTTTGTTTTGGTCGGGCTTGAGCAGGGAAGAGGGAGGTTTAGTGAGTTTTATTACTCTTGCTCTACTTCTGCTGCTCACCAGGAAATTCTCTAGGCCATGGAAGACGTGCTATAGAGGCAGCAGGACTGGAATGAACACATCTGAGGAACAGCTTTCATCTTCGTTATTAAACACTTGGAAACTGTTAAAACATTTTTAAAAGCTTAACTTCAAACTCTTCATTGCATTATTGTGTCTTCAGTGGTTTCTCTCGGTGCTAATGTATGCAGGAAAAGTAACTAATTAAAATAAGAACATTGTTAATTAAAATAGAGCACAGCAATTAGACCTTTGATTAGTAAACACAACAGGTAGCAAGAGCCGTAATTACTAACCTACCATCCTCCCCTGATCCCAGCAGACCTTTCTGTTCCTCATCTCAACCAGACCCGGCACAGAAACTGTACAAGTTGTACTAATTCAAACCTTGGTTTGTTCTTCCTTTTTCTAACCATCGCTGTGTGGAACGGTGAGGACACCAGCAGCAGTTACAGCTGCTGCCCTTCTAGCGAATGCAAATCTTGGTTTTGGCATCAAATCGGTCTTGGGAACTAACTGAAAACCCAAACTTAGGGGGGTCTGACCAAAAATCCTCATGATTTGCAGTGAAACCCCTGGGCCTTCACGCTTCACATTACACATCCTGCAGAACCATACTGGCGTTGGGTTTGAAATCTGGGAAGACCCATTCCTTATTTAGACTTCCAGCTGGGGTTCGAGTGCCCAAACCCACACAAACAGAATAGGAGGAAATGTAAGTGCTTGTCACTGAAACTGCGGTTCTGCAAGTCCTGCGGTTCTCATGGGAAATTGTTTCCTTGGGCAGCTTCATAGGAAATTTCTGCGGTTCTTGAGGCAGAAGCTGGAACATGAGTCCCTCCAACATCCCAACCAACCCAGGTCGTGTTCAGAGTCTCTCCCACCCTCCCGAGGGAAGGAGTGGAGAGCGCCCCAAGCAGAGAGTCCTGCAGTCTGGTGAAGCCTGGGAGTACTGGCGGGTGTAGCCCTCCCTCCTCCCGGACGCGTGCCCTGTGTTGAGCAGGGCGTTGCAGCTGCTCGGCGGTGCATTCATGCCGTGTTCAGGGATGGTATGTTGATATCCCTTCCAGTCTGAAAAGGTGCTTATGCATATTTATTTACTCTTTGCACCCCTTCTTACAAACAAATGACCAAAGCTGTCGCTCAGTTGGGAAAAGGTGCCAAAAGTGTATTCCAGGTTGTATTCCCTCGCTATGGGCTAAGTAGCATGAGAGCAGAATGAGCGCAAAGGCTTGTGTCAGAACAGGAAGATTATGATGCGATAGAAAATTAACCGTGGCATACAGTTTAATGTGAGCTCTTAGTCATTCCTTTAGTTAACATGCAGCGATTCAGCATACAACATTTCTGTATTTCCGTGTGCTCGAATAATCAGACTTTTGGTATTTAATGTGAACATTTAACATTTATATATACTTGATATGTAAACTGGTATATAACAATTAAAACATGAAAAAATAACGGCAGTTACTTTGGGAAGGCTGGTATCATTCAGTGTGCAGCACTTGTGTGGGGGGAGGACACCAGAGCCTGTTCATTTCGTTTGCAGAAGCTCCGTGTGTGCTGCTCGCTCCAAACACACGTCACTCTTGCCCGGGTAGACTTTGTGCAGGGTTAAAGCAGTTATAGTTAGATGAAAATGTAAATATTCAGGGAAGGAAATTATTTATATTCAGCCTATGCCGAAATCATGTTTAAAACAGAAAATCTGGAGATGTTTTTGTCGTTCAAGAAAAGCCTCATGTGCGTGTTCCCATGTCAGTGTGTATGTGCCGTACCTCAGTGATTCGTTAGGGGGTTGCCATAGCGATGCCGTTCTCACCACAGTACATGTTACACCATCTCCAGGTAACACCAAAACTAGTTCTAGTAAAAATGGTCATTAGGTAATTTCTCTAACCTTCTCTCTTCCCCAAATGTATCCTAAGTAGTAAGGAAGACAGAAAAAGGAATCACACTCGTTTCTGATGCCCTGCAGAAGCTGATTTTGCAGGCAGAATGCTACCTTAGCGTACGGGGTTCTGAGTTCCAACGCGCATTTCTGTGTGCCTGATGCTGTTAATGAGACTCACCATCCTGATGGTTGCCTCTTAGTCACTGCTTGAGATTTAGGGCAGGTTTTGTTTGTTTTTCAAAATGAAAAGTGTGTGTGCTAGGAAGGAAAACATCCAAGTGGTAATGAAGCATTGATGAAGAACAATCATCCTGTTTGTCAGAATGTGCTGCAGGGAATGACTGTTCCCTGGCTAGCAACAGACTCAGTACTTTGGGCACATTTACCTCTTCCCATCCTGAATTCTGCGATCCTTCGACTCCCCAGCCCTAAGCGCTCGCTGACCTGCCTGTCCTGGTCCCCCCTGCACGGGGCAGCACGCCTGGACACGCTGCCTTAACGGTACACCCGTACGGTTCATCCCGCCACTGCTGCGGCACCGGAGCGCTAGCACGGCCGCGTTAGAACGTTCCCGTTGCTGTCGGCACGGAGGGCTGGCAGCCCCTTCATGCCCGCAGTCGGGGCAGAGCCACCGGCAGCAAACAGGAACTCTTCTTGGGGGAAGCTGAATTCGCCTCTGAGCCCTGTGGCAGGTCGTAACGCTCCTCCGGAGCCCCACCACGAGTCAGGCACCCAGGAGGGGAGTGAATACGAATAATCCCAGGCCAGGAGCTCTGTCTGTGCTTGAAGGAGTAGGGACATAGTGGTGTAACTCTGTACTCAGCTGGATTTGTATGCAGAAATGAAGAAAACTGTATCTTCCAATTCATTGTTTCTCGACATTTGTGTAACAGGTGCTGCCAGTGGTTCTGCCACATAAAGCGGCTCAGTGAAGCAGCCCGAGTTTGTTTACAACACTGTTAGTTGTTCCTAAAGTATTGGGGTGTAATTCTGCATCTAACAGCAACACCTAAATCCAAGAGCCACGTCTGGGGAGCACTGGGACAGGTTCCC
>NW_010286177.1:0-6299 GCF_000690775.1 Eurypyga helias
TTTCCTGACTGAATCCAGCACATTAAGTATCACCCATCTTCTCCAAATGTTACTTAAATTTCAAAAAAAGGCCATTGCTCAGCTATCACTTTCTCTTTCCAACACCTCAAAAGTTGTTGGTTCTCCCTCAGGTCCTAAGAGGGCAGGAAAAGAAACACCCACAAAAGTAATCAATGAAAACTTGATAAAGCAATTTATCAGGAATATTTTCCCATGTTTTAATCATTAATTTTTTAATGTCTATTTGAACACAAATTGTTTTGAACTCTTTGTCAAAACTTTATATATATAAATATACATATATTCTAGCAAAAATTGTTCAAAATTGGTACAAAAATACTACAATCATCCCATTGTGAACCTTGTGTATGTACATAACGTCAGCAATTCATGGTCCACATCTACAGGACATTTTTGAAAACTTTATCATCACAATTTATTTTTTAATTATTACTTCTACAGTTATAGTCCCCAACTGTGTGCATTCTCTTCTTCCTTCCTGTTGGCTTCTGCATTTGGGAGTGGTGCCAGAGGAATAACTACTGTCTATTAAGTGTTCCCTTAATGTACCCAGAAATTCCTTAAGTTTTTGCAGGACACCACTGTTAATTAGTTTATAAAAATCTATAGAAGATAGTGATTTAAGTAGCATTGGAAGCCTCAAAAACCACCTAGTCAAGTAGACTGTTAAGGGAGAGTCTGAGAAGAAGCTGGCATAGTAACAAAGACTGCATTACTTGTGTTGAATCAATTTCAGCAGCAGCAGCATGTAGTTTTCAGAATCACCTCAATCAGAAAGCAGGAAGAAAGACAAAGCAAGGGCTGACTGTCTGAAGCATGTGACAAAATATAAGAAATTAATTCTGCGTAGTAGGTCAGGAGTTACAGTGAGTAACTGCAGTGGTAGGAGGAGAAGAGAAACATGTAGTTGAAATAGCATGTGATTATTTGTGCTCTGAAGTGGAAAGGGAAGCCGGTACAGCTTATGAGAGGAAATAGGGTGTATCAGAACAAGGTTAACAATAGCCAGCACATAAAGTGGGTCTATCAAGAACCACTAGGTGCAGGCGTAAGGACACAGACAGGAGGCAGATATGTAAGTTCACACAGAAATTCCTAATGCCACTGCGACCCCATGGTTTTTAAGCCTCATGAGGTTGGGCACCTGCACCACTCCTCCAAAACTCAAGCAAGAATCTCCTTTCTTAGGAAGAGGGGGGAGAAACAAAAAAGTTAGGGAAGAAAGAAGTGGTTAATACTGGGTTTTGAGTTGGTATATACTTGGTGTACTTCAAATCTGTGCACTCCATCATCACCCCCTGAGACAGCGCAATTTTACCAGTGTTAGGTTCAGGCAAGATTGCAGTGCCCAAGACATTGAGACATTGAGATCCTGAGCTTAAGACTAATATAGGATGATACAGCAAACACCTGAAATGAAAGAGGAACCGAATTCAGTGTACCAATAAGCCCAGAGCTAGTATTCCAATATCTGACCACCCTCGCACCCCCAGGCAAACAGTCCAGGGCTGATTCAACACTATGTGGTTCATTACTGTCAACATTATTTACTAAAAAAAAAAAAATTAATTATCTTTCCTTCCAAAATGAACAGTAAAAGAAGAGTAAATACACTCAGGAAACCTGTAAGATAAGTCTGTGGCAAACAGAAGTACATGGAATCTTCTCTGCCCACAATTTTTTTTTTAAACTTTACTTACATTACAGTAATTTGGTATCACTATGGCTTAAACCAAGAATCATGCTGCACAAAACCCAAGCAGGGGGGTACCTCACTACAGGATACCTAGCACTCAAGCTTTAAATCTAGAAAATAGGTCATTGTGTTCAGATGTCTGTCTTGAGAGCCCAACTCCTCAAAGAGCAAAGTATCCTAATTCTGGGATAGCAGAGCTTTCAAACCATTAACGTCTCTGGGTGATATTAAACTAATAATGAATTCTTAAAACTAACCAAAACCCGTAATCATTATGAAGCACAAGTTCATATTATGAACAGTACATCTCAAATATTCGTCTTCAAAATACAATTCAGTTGAAAACAATGGCTTTCAATGCATACTCACAGAAGAATTCAATTTAGTTTAGTTTATAACAGCTTATGTGCAACAGGGGGTTGGTTCAAACAAGTTTTGGAAATTTGTCCCACAGATTCACCCTAGGATTTGAGGGCTGATTATGCATACACTGCCATAGGAACTCACAACACTTTACAAACTATTTGGAGTTGCTCCTGTCTTCAAGGAGTTTACTGTCCACAGGCTTAACCCTAGAGTGGCACTGAGCACATGCAGAGAGCTATTTAGTACTCTCTCCTTTCGTAGGAATAGGTTCTCAGAAATATACATATGCTGCGCAACCCCTCCTAGGTTATGTTTCACACTGACAGTCACAGTCCACGTTAGCAGCTTTATGAAAACATGTGTCTTCCATTCTTTAAACATGCTTGTTCTTCCCTCCTTAAAATCGCAAGGAAGGAATGAGCTAAACATAAACATCTAATGATTTTCTTAGAAAGGGATACAGTTTGCATAAAACGTGTTCCAAAACAGTTTTGTATGTATTTCTATACAGGTACATCCTCTTCATTCCACTGAAGGTTTTGCATTTGCTGGGTTTTAAGGCTTTGCTTCCTGTTAGTTTGTTGCTGACACACAATGCACTTTTCTTACTCCTGCTACCACCATTAGAAATTTGTCCCCAAAACCAATTTTTATGTGCATCCTTCACCTGCACTTAATTAGATCTGTGAAAGAAATTAAAAGCCTCAGTAAAAGACTGAATTTGTATCTGGCAAATAAAAATAAATCTGTTAACTGAACAAATTGCACTCAAATGCAAGTATCTACCAACCATACCACTTTCACAGCTGCTTAGATAGAATATGCTTCTGACATTCTTCCTTTGGGCAAACACTGTAATGCAGCGTGCTTAATCACACACTGCTTCTGAAATACTGCTACAGGACAGGATTTTCTCTACAAGAGTCCGATGTTTTTAAAAGAAACGCACAGGAAGCAACTGTGAAAAATTAGCCATTTCACTATATTGCTGCAGTAGAGCTGTTGCCTGCAGAGCTCTTTTGAAAACCTGATCCACACTCCACGGCACAACTTTTCTTTTTTCCATATAAGCTTTCACTTGTATGCTTAAGCTTACTACAGCATGTAAGTGGAAGGACTAGGAATTAGATTTCATCTGCACAGAGCTTTAGTTTTAAAAGCAAGTGCATATCATCCTGCTATAAAAATACATTTAAGCAATGTTAATATTGATTTTTTTGAATACCAGTAATTGTTTAAGTACAAGAGTGATTTGAGACAAATAGTATGGCTTATTAAAAATACAGGAGACAATTTCATTAAAGCTGATGTTTGTATTCATGATGACTCATGAAATATTAAAGGATATATGCCAGTTTTAAAACTCTCCTCAGAGCCTCAGCAGAAGCTCCTTGCTCAGTCCTGTTCTACCCAGGAAAATGTATTTTTGCTTTTTATCCCTACCTAAACTTCCTCTGCAAAACAAGGCCGGAGTCAAAAACCTCAATACCAGGTCAGCTGGCAGCCCAGACATGCTTGTTTAGAATGACAAGGCAGAAATTTCAGGCCATACACTAGATTACTGCACTGTGAGGTAGATAAGGTACTTCTCATCAAGGCTTATCTTTGGAAGATCCCAAGTCCTTCAAATTGCTAGAAGCTGCAAGAGGAATTGGGTAAAAATCTCACCAGCTGGCAGCCACTCTTGTGAGCTCTTCATACTTCTGGGTGGGTTTTGTTGGTTTGTTTCTTTTAAATTCAAGCTGCTTTTAAATAAGTTTGGGAACACAATTCAATAGTCCAGCTAGACTTGTGTATGCGCGGAAATCAAACACAACAGAAACACAGAGTTAAGTCACGAGCAGAAGGCAGAGTTAGGATCAGCACACAGACAAGCCAGGAGCACAAGCACGAGCAGTCACACCAGAGTAAGTCAGTCCAAGCTACCGAAGGAACAGTTGATTATGATGATGGAAAACTTTCACACAACAGCTGCCCACAGTCAGAAACATGGTCTTGCATCTCTTGGCATCTTGGGACATATAGTAGTACAGAGTTTCACAGCACTTGTGACTTCAAAAGTGGCCAAATACAACATGCCTGTCATCAAGACGTAGCTTTGGCAGTGCAGATTCAGAGTGAGGTGGGATGTCTGTGCTGGGGCCAACAATTGCTGTACGCAAGATAGCCGGACTGCACACCTCGCCAACAATGCTTTGTTTATGAACAAATCTACTCAAATGAGTTTGCCTGCTACTTTATGACAGGCTGGATTCAGGAACAATTCAGTGAAAGAAGCTCCTCCTTTAATTGTCTCTCTTCTCACCAGTGTTCAGAACACTGGCATTTCCCACCATCTTTGAAACCTCAACCTCACCTGCAAATGTCTGAACGTGACCGTGGCCCAATACCAGCAGACATGGCAAGGGCAGCGCCAACGCCAGGCATGGTAAGGGACACAGAGTAAGCCCAAGACCCTAAACTGGGAGGGGAAGAAGAGGGTGCTGTGCGGTTGCTGGTCAGTGTCGCAGACGACTTTAAGTTACATCTTACTCCACATCATAGGCCAAGGTCTTTGCATAGTCCAACAGGTCTTTGCACAGCACTTTAGTAGAAGCCTGTCTTAGCGTGAAGCATGACTAACTTCAGAGAATTAACGGGTTCTTCAATTTTACCTTCCATTTCAGCCAGAACAGCTGATGGCAGAATCTCTGAAGCCACCGAATTTCAAGAGGAGACTGAGGAGCTGAATTTCTACACAACAAGTAATTTTCTTCCTATAGATCAGAGGCTGACTTCTAAAGAATTCACAACCCTGTATCAGTCAGGGCAAAAAAGAAAGAGAACGTTGCTACATATGAAAAAAATCCCTTAACCAGTCTGTTCCTCCTCAGCCTTTCTCAAAGACACTTCAAAACAACAGCATCAATTCCTAACTGCGTGACAATGAGAAGATAATCCTTAATTTAGGTATTGGACTTCAGTGTATTACCACATGCAGTAGGTTTTAGAATTACTTCGTTTTGCATGCTGATTCACCAACAACTTTTCTCATTAACGAACTGGACCAGGTAAACACTTTCAAATACAAAACTTTTCCATGTTAACTTAATACCAATGAAGACAATTAAGCAAACGCTTCGTTTACTTTATGTCTCGTATTCATGCACTATTAACAGCAGTTACTCAAAGCCTCCTGTAGACATGTCACAATTAGGATTTCGAACCCATGAATCTCAATCCTTAAGTAAAAACCTCAACAGAGTATATTATGGTGACTCTCTGATGAAGTTATGAATATACACAGTTCACTCATACATACAAAGCAAAAAAAAAAAATGTGCAGCCCTGTAACATTCCACCCTAGCCAGGGTAATCATTTAACTGAGTTTGTACTTGTCACTGGCACGGAAAAGAGGGGTGAGGAAGAACACAGCTTAATTTTTCCTTTCAGAAATATTACAACTGTAAGAGTTTATAACAGTTTTTACTTGATGTTAGCTTAAAGGCCCTGATAATGAACATGGCTTGGTTGCCTGTAAGGCCTGATTTAGGTCTGTGAATCACCATAATGTGAGCATTAAGCAATGTAATTGTAAAAATGTGATTCAAGTCATAGAAGTGAAACTTGGTGTGAAATAAAGGGACTTCAAATATCTATCTGCTGGACATTAATAGAAAAAGAGCTTGTTTGAAAAATACACTGAGTTAAAAAGAGATGTTGCTTTCTCTGAAGCCTGCAAGGCATAGCAAGATCTATTCTTTGTGGGTCTAAGTAATAACTAAGGAGAAAATTAATAAAGTGAGGCATAGGAAGGACCAGATGGCTTAGAATTTTCTTCTCTAACCATTTCTAGGTTGCTAAAAACTACCAGAGACTCTCCACCAAGCTTTCCAAACAAACACAACTGATTTTCTTTTTTTTAAAGTTGCCCACAAAGTTGCTGGGCAGTACTAAGAATGAAAGGACAGAAGAAAGAGGTACAAATTAAAGGGACAAAATGCAAAGGATGAAAAAGAAATGCAACGAGAACTTTTGCCAAATCCTGAACACTTCACTGATGTCATAAACCATATGGAATATAGGAAGCATGAGCAAACATGAATATAGATAAAACAGAGACTCACCAAGATACTAAGGATGGTTATAGAAGTATAGCAGAAGTCAGTACCACAAAAATAGGTAAAAAATAAGCACATTAATAAGAAATGAGGGGAAGGGGCTGGCGGGGGGCGG
>NW_010286178.1:0-6040 GCF_000690775.1 Eurypyga helias
AAAAAAAAACAAAACAAAACACACAAGATACTGGCAGTACTCTACTATTAAAAGAACTTTACACATCTGCACAAACAAGGAAGTACTTTTAATACATGGTTCTCTGGAAACATTTTGTTAATGTTTTTGTAGGTGTGTATATTCAGAAAAACTGAAAGCAGTTTTCAGTCTAGTGAAATTTAACCCTGGGCTAGAAGAGACTACCACAAAAGCTTACATGTTTTGGATGGAATTTTAACCCATAAAACACCAATTAAGGAAAGGGTGACTACATTGCAAATCATCTTTTTTTGTTATTGTCTAAATAACCAATGTGCTCACACACTAGGACACTAAAGATTAGAAGCTATAACAACGGTTACACTTCTCGTACCACCTTGTAGTTGCCTGTGATACTTTCCTATCTGCTGATGCACAATGAAGGGCTTGGGAAAGGGGTGACAAAAGAAGAGTTGAAGAGCTGGATTGCAAGATAATTTGACTACACATTTATGAAGAATTTCCACCATCAGGAATAGGTTTTGCTAGCCTTTCCTTCATGTATCAACTCTGCTGTTTTGTTTCTCGTTGGCTTCCATTTTCATCTTTTATCTCTTGGTGGTAGTTATGCCATCCTCCCTTACACGTCAAAACATTCCAAGCTGGAGGTATCTAAGATCAAGGGAGTGCTGCCAAGCAGTGATAACAACATCAGCGCTTTATCCTCCGTTTCAGAGCAAGTTGAAGAGGAAGATAAGTTATTAGAATTATAAAAACCACAACCCTGGTAAGCAGTTAAGACAGTTAAACTTTACCTTCTCAATTAAAATGGTAAAATCAACTTCAAGTGCTTCCTTTTGGATAGCGACTTAACCAGTCATGTGATGATTTTTTTTATAAGTTTATCATCTACAATGACAACATTTCAGTTCCACATATTACTATTTACACCAAAACACAAACAGAATTTATTATAAGTCAATCTTCGTAACAAACTTGCTAGACTAAAAGTGGCACCCACAGGCACCCTAGTTGAGCACATCTTCAATTATATACCACGATCAAGACAATTCAAGATGTCTAGATGTTGCTTAAAAATTAGCTCTTTCATTCAGACACAACTTTGCAGAGATCAGGCTCCTCACTTTTCTAGCAAGTCAAATGTCAAACTCCCAAGGTACAGAAAAATTTGGTGCCCAAAATTCTATTATCCTCAGATCACAGAATAGGCAGTTATTTCTACTTCGGGTTGATTAGTCCCAGATGAAATACTGAATCTTGAATATTTGCAGTAACAAACAACGTTTCTTGCATTTTGAGAATGTTCAAGACCTTGTTTCTTTATTAACTGCTAATAGATAAGAGAAGGAATAAGGTTGCAACAAGGAGTAATTTTTTGCTCACAGATTTCGTGTCCCCTGGGAGGATCTACAACTAAACAGTTGATAGTTTAAGACACTTTTCGAAGACAACAGATGAAATCTCAGCAGAAAATCCATGCTTCTGGAAGGACCATGACCCAAGTTAACAGCAGAGTTAATCAGGGACAGTCTTGGAATACATTGGGCAAGAGTCATTCATCAGCATTAACTGTCACATTGCCAATAGGCAAGAGACTGACTAAATAGCATGGAAATACAAAACCAGTTAAGTCTCAATGACAGATACGTTTTTTGACATGTACAATCTAGAAGGCAACCTTCCAGGTTTTTTTCTGTTTGGAGTTTGAGAGAAAACACCCAAGGGATATTTCTCTACATTTCTTTGCCTTAGAAGAAGGTCATAATGTACAGCCAATAATGTGATTCAGCCGTCCTAAAATTTCAGGGAACTTTACAGTAAGTCTTAGTCAATTCAGTAATTCTCCCATATTCAACAGATATGCTTTGTCGTTCACAATCCTCAAAAGCCACATTTGCAAGCATTTCTTTCATCAGAAGCTGTAAGCAAAACTGCCAGTTTTCCTACATAAAAATCCATGAAAAGTTAATTTGAGGAAATGCATTAATGGGTAGACAAAAAACCCACCACACCAAAACCTCTTTGGGGTATATTTAACCTTCTACTGGTACAAAGCAAGGGGGCATGAAGCAAGAGGTCGCTGAACCCCAAGTTCTGTGTTTGACCCAACTGTTCTTGAACTGGACTGAAGTAGTCATTTACTTCTATCGCTGTGCACTAGCAACAGGCCAGGAAGGTAAAAGCCTCAACAGCAAGTAGTCATCATTCTCTCTCCTTCAGTTTCACCAAGGTAATGCAATTCCTTTGAATTTTGTTTTTACATATCTAGAGGTCAGGTTTTTGAGCATAGTTTTTCAAAAACAGACTGTAAACATTCCCAGTGAGCATACTTAGCAAGATTAATTGACAAAGTGCTTTTATTCCCCACTTCACTCGCTTTAGGAAAAGAACACTTAATAGAGAGCAAGTGATGATGTCCACTGCCCCTCACATTTCTTACACAGGCTTCTTTTACTGCCTTTAACAAAATCTAAATCCAGAATTAACTAGAAAAATACTTTCTAGAACAGACACGTAACAGCAGGCTACATAAACCAAAACATACTGATGACAAAACCACACAGTACCCCTTGGACTGAGAAGGTGAATCTAGAATTACCTAAACTGCACTCAGTCTGATGCATTTCCACGCAACCACAAGTTAACTTAGAGAACTTACAAAAAAAGCTTTTTTTCCCCTTGTTTTTAAAAAAAAAATTAATTGCCTTTACTCCCCAGGTGTTTTTTTTGGGTTGTTTCTTTCCTCATTTTGTTGGTTGGGGTTCGTTCTTTGTGCTATTAATACTATAGCAGCACTGCAGGGAAACCCTGTGCTTGGTTCAGCACGACAAACCCTCACAGTTAATACTTCAGAGTATTATTTCTAGCTCATTTAGGACTCCATTAACCATTCAGAAATAGATTTATAGAACAAATTCAGTTGAGAGGAACCTCTGGAGGTTATCTGGACCAACCCTGTACTCAAAACAATTCACATATGTTTGGTGCCCAAATAAGTATCAAAAGAAAGAAATCTATTTTCTCTCTCCACTGCTCACATTTGCATTAAGATACTACAAAGAGAAACTTGCAGCAGAATTCTCTGCTGTGACACATTCAACTTAAAAAGGGCAAAAGAAAATTCCCATCCAGTTTTAGCATAAATATTTGTGTGGCCTCTTCTAGCCACAGCTACAGTTTCAGGCAGGCATCATCACTTGGAGCAGCTGCATGTCTGGCTTTTTAAAAGGATGAGACAAAACTTCTACAAGCATGGAATGCAATGCTTAAGAAGCTGCTAAAACCCCAAACCCTGCCTTAGTCTACATCACAAGCCATGGATGTGCTTCTTCAGTTAACAGAAGTTTGTACTTTGACTCTTGCCTTAATGGTCCCCCTCTTACTCAATCACACACGCAAAAACTCACACATATGGCACATTTTTCCTCAACTGGGAGATTTACTAGATTTCACACATTTTTCAGTGATTACAAAATAGTAATTAGTAAGACAAAACTTAATTTTATAATGGTATTTTAAGACTAAACTGGAAAGACTAGTTTTGCAGTATAATTTCCACACTAATTACAACTCAAAAATCAATTTCCTCATCAGTATCAGAGTATTAAAAAACCCCGCAACTTCCCCTCATCCAAATACAACATTTTATGTATCCTATTAACTACAACCTTTATTAACCTTGATTAGCATACTCAACTAGTCAAAGCAACACTACATATGAAGCCCAGCTACAAGATGCTAGGATTGCTTGCACGTTTTGGAATTAACTTCTCATCCCAATTTCCTTTCCCTCAAAACAGGCTAGAAAAGTAATAGCAACAGCCCTCTATTGGGAAGTGACTGATACCTGCAAGGTGTTCAGATATCCGAGTAGTCCTGGTACCCAGAGAATTTGCAGAGTTCTGGAAGACTACATAATGAATTGATGGTTTATGTACCAAACTTTTAAGAAAGCAGCTTTTGCAGAATAAAATGTCAGCCTTAGGCTTGTTATCTAGTCATTTATAGATCACTAATTTCTTTTCACATTTAAACTATGATCATCAAGGTTGTTTCTAATTGTATTACGCATGACCAAGCCATTAAAAAGCACACTACACGTTTGAGGCTGAGGAACAACTGTGATCAGAAAGTCCATTCTTTATGCGATAACACCCTAACAGTGTGATTTTCTTCCGTTAACTGGAAGCCTCTAATGATATACTTGATCTTGTGAGACAGCATGAAACCCTTGCTTGTGTAGTAATTCCTATTCTAAAGCTTCCAGCAACTTTTTAAGAGTGAGTTATCCAGGAAGAAGTATCTTCCATTTGCTTCCAGAAAGCAGGAAGAGCTGATTGTCAGAGGAACAGTTAACTAAGTATTGAACTACTTTAGGACTTCCAATAAAGCACAATTGCTTTGTAAACAGCTCACTACACCACCTTTTCCAAAGAATACTCAGAAGAAACCCCACCCCACTCAGTGTCATTATTCATGCAAGTAAATTCCAACAAGAAGCAAAACAAATTTCCCATTAACATAGAAAGGCAGTTTGAAGCAGATGAACAACTAAAACACCTTGGCATGTATTTGTAGGCTGGGCTTAGAGTGCTCTGAAAAAAACACTGTCTCCAGGTTGCTAAGAATGACATCAAGTTAACACCTATGAAAAGCAGAGCATCTGCTCCAGTCAAATTTCAACGGTGGCTCTGAAGTTACCATATTTATTGACTTAATGAAAAAGCAGAATATTTCATGGATCACATAAGGAATTGTGTGGTTTCATAAATTCCTGTAAACACTATGAGCTTGGCTGATGTGTGGTTTGTCTATGTGATGACACTGGCCCAGAGATATACTTCCAACTACCCACCCACTCTGGAAAAATTTGCCAATTTTATTGTTTGGGAATAAAGTTATTTATTGTGATGCTTTAAGTTCACACAGGGCTTTATTTCAGAGCTGCTTATGCTGTCTATTCCCTACAGCAGACAAACCACTAAACCCCATCATCCTGAGTACTCCGAGTCCTAGGAACCAACAATGTTTACGCACATTAAGAGGCGGACTTTGATTGTTACACTGCATTGTAGAATTGCAGCATGAAAACAACAAGTATGCAAACACCTCTCCATTTATTGTCAGGTGGGAGAAATGAAAGAATGATTCAGATCATCATGGGAAAGCTTCTAACTGTCCAATATAATTAATTTGAGAGCATGCTGTAGCTCAATGTAGTTACTTGTACCCTCCCTCATATCCCTCATAGAAGCGTCCAGATTTCTTCCTACGAAATCCAGACTCAGAATCCAGTTTACCACTCCTTTCCAGTTTACTGCAGAATGCTCATAACTACAGATGTAACTCAAATAAAAGCTTTATAATCCATATCATCTACTTTTAAATATATACTTCCCTTGTACTTGCTCCAAATACGCACTGTTTATAAAATAGCCTCAGCTCAGTCACGTTTTTAAAGTCATGAAGAGTTACAGAGAAAAACAATTTTCAGAGACACACCACTAACAGCAGCAGAAGTAACAAGTCTGACACCTTAATAACTTCAGAAATACTGAAAGCAGCAACAAAACCCACAGGGAAAAACATACATGCAGCTTGTACTAGTTTGGTCAAAGTTTTGCTAACGTTTCACCTACTACAAAACACACAAGTACTGGTAAGAAATGGTTTCACATTTAACACCAGTAAGAACAGGTCTGTAGACAGGATAAAGTGAGTTTACACAGGTCGCACAGATGTGATACCGCTACTCTAAGTCAACAGGAGCTAGAAAGAGGAGATCGCATGGCAGGGATTCACACACACCCCGTCGGGAGCAGCTCTGCTCCCACTGTCATCACCCAGCCCAACCTTGAGCCCAGACACCCTCCCTCACACAAACACCGCTGGAACACACTTAGAGAAAACAGCTGTATTTCGGGGGCGGGAGGGAGCCACACTCAAAAGCAACAACCCGCTATAGTTCTTCCTCTCCCAGGGCACGTCCCTACGGGGGGAAGCCCACCGACCAGAACTTAACGAAGCAAGCCACAACGCC
>NW_010286179.1:0-6194 GCF_000690775.1 Eurypyga helias
AACACAATTTGTTTGCAATTATTGTTGTCTCTAACTGTATACTGGGGACAGGTGGGGTACGGTCGGAGAGAGTGTTATCCCCCATACATTCCCACCTATTTTGTTATGTATCTCTTCAAATCTCCTTCTCAAAAATCTCCTTCTCTCTCTTTTCTTCTGTCAGTTCTTTCTTCTCTTGCTCTCCTAAAATGTCGACTTCTCTTCACCTTGTTTGTTGTAACTTTACTAACTCTGATCTCATCACCTTTCATTAGATACATAAACTAAAGTTCATGAAGTGTGGTTTAAATTTCAAAAAGGTGCTAGTAGGCTGGAAAAATGGAGAACTGATTTCATCAGGGTGGATTCATGAAGTATTTTAGCTAACTTTTTTCTAATGAAACACATGGGGAAAAGTTATGTGCTTCCTCAGTAAAATACATGGAAAGAGTAAGAATCAGTGAGGTGAAAAAAAATTAAAAACAAACATTAGCATAAAAGAGGTTGAAATTTCCCTGCCAACAGTTTAGAAGACAAAACTTTTCTGGGTATCTAAACATAGGGTTTTCTGGATCCCATTTTAAATATGACTTGTGACTGTTAACAAAGGAAAAACAGATTTCTTATATCATCCCAAATAAGTGCAAATTCCTTGCCTCAGTACCAGAAGAGACTGTGGGATTTTGCAGAACTGATGATGGATATTATTGGAAGCTATTGAAAAGTAGGGATGATAAAAGTAGTAGTATTACCTGTTGGATTTGCATTTTTCCATTGATTTTGCCTGTGTATTTGTTGTCTACCTATTTACTATCTTCACTTTTTATTTGGCTTTCTCCTCCTGCTCCCCCATGAGGTTCTGGAGGTGTTAGTATAGTGGGAACTGTAGTTGTAAACGTGTTTTCATAACGTTTAGGATTTATCTAAACCATTACATCCTAAGTTGTTCCACACCATCTGTTTTTAAGAAGCAATTTATTATTCTCACTAACACATGGAAACAAAAAACGTAATTTCAACTGTCTATAAAATCAATTAACTAGTTTTTTTTTTTTTGACAAACTAAAAGTCAAGAATCTATGCTAGCATATGGCTACAGTAATGCCTGGATTGTTCTATTCTATTATAGTTCAATATTTGTTATTTAACTAAAAAGTGTATTTCTTCCCTCTGTATGTGATTATTTCCTAGGAGCTGGGCCTTGTGATTACAGGAACTCTGCCTGTCTTCAATCTAACAAAGGAACAAAATGGGAAAATAGTAAGCTGTTATTTAAAAGAAAATAAAATCAGCTATTTTAATTAAATTTAATGCTAGGCTCCTTGAAAAAAATGTGTATTTCCATAGAGCTTTCTACTTTCTAAATGTTTTGTACACCAGAAACAAAGAGGTCATCTCTAGTTGCCTGATAACCTCCTGAGAACAAGAAAATGCAGATCAACCTCTTTGTAGTTCTGAGTTTCAGGGTATGACATTCCTTGATTTATCTCTATGACCTGTTGGCAGTGGGAATGCATCAAGTGCTCAAAAGGTGGAAAGCATATGGTGATATTATTTAGGCCTTGCCAAGAAAGGAACACCAGATAAATTTATAATAAACCTGTTAAACTGTGACATTTCAGAGTAAAAGGCACTGACATAGAGAAGTTAAACTAATTGGTTGTATTGATAATGGAAAATAGGTCTGTGTACTTAGATTAAAGTCTAAGTATTAAATAAATACAATTGCCCATCACTATTTTAGTCTAATAAAGAATCAATCTATGTCCCCTTTGCAAAATTGTAATGCTTCTTTTTAAAATCAGGCCTAGAATATGTCTTACAGTATGTGGTAAAATACTTCACATTTGCTGTGTTACTCCTGTTCATTCAGGTCAAAATATACAGAAGTTGAGACAAGATATTCTTTGGTTCATTTTCTCAGATATTAAATAGACTAAGAATGAATAAATATGAATTAGATCACCACCATTTCTTTCATGTACTTTCAGAATAGTTCTCTTAGTTTCCATTTAAAAACAAAACAAGCAAACAGAAGGTTTCATAATCTTACCTACAAGATAATCTCTAAAATACACTGAGTCTGTTTGCAAAGTTAGAGACTACTGATCGTCAAGGGATGTCTTTCCGAGAAGTAAAACAACTGGGTCTAATACAGAGGAACAAGAGGAGAATTTGAATCTGCTTGATGTATGTCTCTGCCTGAATCATAGGTTACAGACTGCAAGATGCCTCTCCAGCACATATTCCAAATTTATTTAATATGAAGGAGGGATTCAGGTTATGCTACGTAAATGACTGCTCCCCTTCTTTGTAGTTGGAAAGTAAATTACAAATTAAGTTAATGTAGTGCCTGTGTCCCTGATTTCAAATCGTGATGATTGTTACAGTCACATTTTTGGGGGGTTTGTTGGTTTTTTTTTCATTCATTGTTATACCATTGCCAAAAGACATTAATTGTTTTGGGGTCTTACTTTTCAATTGCCCAAACTAAGCATGCAACAGTAGCTCTACATTGGTGCTAGTAATTTCATATCTACCCCACTGGCAATTTCAAAGCATCCCTTTTGCTTTCACCTGTTTTGTTCTTACATTTATTATTTATTCATCCAGGAAAACATCCATATTCATCTTCATAACGATTTTTCATATTCTGTACTAAATTCTGAATGTATTGAATGTTAGTTTGAATCACTTGGATATTATTTAATATATTTAGAATAGAAACGTAGGTAAATAGGCAACTTTTCAAGTAGTGTCTGTGAAACAACATGAAGGCAAAATCGAAATTCACTGACTGTTGCAGTTACTCTGCATTGTAAATATGTCAAACATATTCTAACATTTTGGAATCTTACCAGAATCAGCTGATTCTTGGAGTAATGGGGGTCGATGTCTCTTTGGAGGACATAAAAAAACTGACACCCCGATTTACGGTAAGTTGCTTGCATTGGTGGTTTCCCTTTATGTATGATTCATGTATGATTTCTTTGCATGTTCTTTCATAAGTCATGCAGCAATGACTGGCTGTGAGTCAGAATACCAGCAGGCTTCTTTTCATATATTCTTGTCCATTGTTGTAGATTTTCTGATGGTTTTCTCTCCAGCCATATATGTGCTTCTGTGTGAACTGTCCATCAGAATGCATCTGTAAAAGCCAGATTTTACATTGGGGGATATATTCCATGTAATTATTTTTCTCTAGCCTAAGGCACTACTCTTTAGTTGAGTGTTTGGTTCTCATCAAAGTGTAGCTTACAGAATCAGCCAATAATAATACTTACACAGGACAGTTCTTTATCGATTTTTTTTTAATATACATGTCTGTCTCTACCCTACTTAGTATTGCTGATTTATATACTTAAACATCTAGATGAAGAATGTCTAAGAAAATTAACTAGTATTGTCGAAAACAAGAGCTGAGGAAGCAAAGGAACATCACGAATTTGACCAAAGGCAAATGCAAAGTCCTACGTCCAGAACTGAATAATCCCATGCCACAGTACAGGCTGGGACAGACTGTCTCAAAAGGCAGGAAAGGGCCTGGGGGTCATGGTGAAGGACAAGCTGAACATGTCAGCAGTGTGCAGTGAAGAAGGACAACTGTGCAGTGAACCCCTGCATCAGGAGTATTGTGTCCCAGTTTGATATCCGTACGAGAAATACACTCAGACACTGGATGAGACACTGGACAGAGTCCAGCGCAGAGCCAGTGAAGTTGGCCACGGGGCTGCAGTACATGGTACATGAAGAGAAGCTGAGAGAGATGGGTTTGTTGGGACCGAAGAAGAAAACTAATGGGTTACCTAATGGGAGTTGTAGAGAAGATGGACCTAGATGTTTCTTGGCAAAGACAAGGCAACCAACATAGTTATGGCAAGACAAATTCCAGCTGGAAATAAGGAAAAAAAACATTGTGAGAGTGGTTAAACAACGGAGCAAGTTGCCTAGAGAGGTGGTTTAATTGCCAATGCAGGTATTCAGGGATGTTTTGAAAGCTAGTCCAACCTTGAAGTTGGATCTTATTTTGAATTTAGCTCAGCTTTCAGTGAAGGTTTGTACCAGGTGAACTCCAGAGGCCCCATCAGCCCAAATTATTCTCCAAGTTTATGATTCTAAAAGAGCAAATACTAAGAAATTACTTTCTTTATGTTAATATCTTATATATTTCATGAATGCCTGAAGCAATGTATTTTCCTCAATGTGACCATTGCTTGAAAACCACTAGTTAATCTTGCTTTATTTCTTAAAGACTTACAATAAGAAATGTAATTTATTTCTTTCAGCTTTGTCCAAATGGTTACTATTTTGCAATTGATCCTAATGGGTATGTGCTACTTCATCCAAATCTTCAACCAAAGGTATGAAAAACCTTCTAATTTATTTCCCTATACTGAGGACATGTTGTCAGAAATAATAAAAAAAATCTAAGATGTGCTGAAAGTGCCAGAGAGTAATAGTAAAGAATTCTCATTTGTGAGGGTGTCAGGAAAATCCATGGTACATGTATGGCTTCATCCAAATCCACTTTAGTCAGCACAAAGATCAACATTGGTTTGCAGTAAATTTGGTTATCAACAAAATTTAAAAAAAATGTATATTTTACACACATATTTATATATGTGAAATAAGTATTTAATAAGTATCTTAATATACATATTAATACAAACACAACTAGTGAATAATAGCCATAATAGTGAAAACTAGCCGTAATATCATTGTGAAAAACTTGTAGTGTATTAAAACATGCTCTTGAAGCAAAATAAGGACTCAAGTCTAGTGCAACTTTATTTTGTACTGCTTTCTCATTTCAGCAATTGAAACTTTCATACTTATGAAACCACAGAAATCTGGGGCAAACACTATGTATTCTACTTGTATTTTCATATTTATTTGCTTATTTTCTGTTTATCTGAGTAGAAACCTGAGCTGCAGAGTTGGGATGGATCTAGCCAAGCACTCTTTTCAAGAATGTTAGGTTTTGTAGCAGTAGTTCACCTTAAGAAAGTTCTTTAATCTTTAAACATAAAATCTTTATCTTTATCTGTTCAGGATGCAACTTTCTGCAAATTTCAGGAAAATTTAAATCCAGTATTTCAGGCTGACTTTATATGCATTAGCTGTAGTCTTGACCCTGTGCAGATTCCTACATTACCTCTATCTTCTTAAATAAGTTGCCTCCCTGGCTTTGGTGAGATATTTCAACATGAATGGATGATTTATTTTCTGAAATCAGAACTTTAGTCTTTGTTTTAGTGAAGGTTTTCACCATTGTTGTGGGAATATCGAACAATCTTCTGGTCCGTGGAATATTTGAAAATGCTTGTATTTTAATTTCATGAGGAACGTATCAAGTTATGTCTCTTGAGTTCATAGTGCACAAATGCAGCACTATATAAAAGACAAACTTAAAATTTATTTACCTAAAATAATAAAAACCACACTTCAGATTAAAAGAAATGTGTGGTTTATTTACAGATAAAATTTAGAAATAATAATGAATCCCTGTGAGTATCGAAGACCAAACAATGTGTCCATGTAGTCCTGCTGTCAGCATTAAAATTCCTTATTAAGATAGTTTGAGCCATATATGGCCAAAATAAATTCAAGCTGTCAATACACAGGCAAATAAGGGTAGTAAGGATTTTAAACTCGAGTAGCACCCTACTCCTAAGTTATTTTTAGCACTTAGTGCACTTTAGAGAAACTTCTTAACAAATGGAAGCCTGTATTTACTGCCTTTAGGCATGGAAATACTAGGGCTTTGTAAATTGGATGCATATCCAGCACTTTATTCCTCCCAGCCATGTTCCTGTGGCAGAATAGGAGCAAGTACTTGAGCTCTTAACTGTGCAACTGTCCTCTCTTTTTTCTTCACTAGATATTCCTATCATAGCTCCAAGAGGGATTGTAGACTCCCTTTTCAGTACTTCATCGTCTTTAACTATCAAAGGCAGAGAAAGAAATCAGGAATTCACCTACATGTTTCAGTAATTCATTTAATCCTTAAATGAGGGGAAGTCAGGATCGTGAATATGTGAATTAATTTCCTGGTGAAGTATTGAATATGTTTGAAATCTTTTGCCAAGTATGTAACAAAAGAAGAAAAAAAAAGGCTTCTGAAGAAGAGAAGAATAACATGATCTTAACTATTGATGAAATATGCCTTTTGATTTATTATGAAAGGACCCTTGTAAAAAGACAAAAAAAAAAAA
>NW_010286180.1:0-6152 GCF_000690775.1 Eurypyga helias
CCCCTCTGGGGGCTTCTTTTCCTACTTCCTTTAAACTTTTCCTTTCCATGAGTTTCCTATTGCAGCCTGTTTTCCAGCTGTCTCTCTCTGCCCTCTGCTCTTACCTGGACAGCCCAGTCCCGCAGCCAATGCAAATGTTCAGGGCATGTGAATCAGGCCTGTAAATCACTGTTTGTGTAAGTGTTACAAGACTTAAAAAAATGCTACTTTTACTTGCCTCACATTTGTTTTAGCTTTTAATATACAGTTCTGCCCAAGAAAATGTAAGGGTTATAAACTCTCTTTCTTTCTTTTGTCTCAGAAAACTAAGCTGCTTATTTAATTTTGTGGCCCCAAACTGAAGATTTGTGAAAACCATCTTTTAGGCCTGCCTTTCACATGGTTGTGTTTTACAGCACTCCTCCTTATCCAGAGAAAAGTGGTTTTCTTCCCTTTGCTACTCTCTCTGTTGGGTCTGTGCGATTTCTCCTTGTCTGTCAGCTCGGAGATTCTTTAATTTGTAAGGAAAAAATAGAAGTGGGTCAAAGTGGGGATTTTAAGTCACTGGGTTATGTTTACTTTACTTGGCATGAGACAGCAGCATGTACTGATGCTCGAGCTACCTTTAACCGTGCCTGTATATCTGTATGGCACAGCATGTAAAGATCCTTACCTTTGCCCTGGGAAGAGTAGAGGTCTGTTAGTTCGGTGATCCACCAGTGCTAATTAATTTGATTGCCAGGTTTGTTAAACCTAGACCAGTTATCTTTGCAGAACATTATTCTGCCTTGGACAGATGTGTACTTGAAAGCCCAGCTCAACTTTTCATGCAGAGATTCTGTGTCAGACCTGAAATCACCGCTGTGCCCATCTCTGCAGCTTTGTCTTTCTTCAGTAGTTTATTTCTGTAGATGCAAGAGCTTTATCTTCTGCCGTTCTTCCTTCCTGGTACAGCATTCCAGAAGATATTGTCTTCTTTCATACATCCAGTGAAAATGTATGTTTTCCTCCTGCTTGCTTATACCCCTCAGCTATTCTTTTGGTCTGCTGTTATCTATGAACCCTACTCATGTTATTAAATTCTATATTGAAATTGAGTTTTAGTGAGAAACACTAGACAAAATAAAGATACATTTAAATCGAACAAAGGTGTAAATTATGTGTGTTTTCTCTACTCTGGCTTTTGGGCTACAGTGAGATGGAGAGAAAGTTCACACGTTCCAATGCCTAAAGACAGGGAAAGATTCCCCAAACCAGAGATGCTACCTGTTTCAAACTGCATCAAATTATATTTAACAGAAACTAAGAAGTAAACCCGTGAAATGCATTTTACAGTGAGAGCCAAAAAAAAATTTGCTTTAATTTATTATGCCCTGATTTATTGGGTCAAGAAGTAAATAGGATTTACACAAAACCAAAAAAGAAAATACGCCTAACGGAGCAGATTTTTTTTTTCCTAGTTGTGGATAAAATATATTCGTTTCCTGTTAAGAGCCTTCTATCCCTGTGAAAGAGTAAATACTAGACTCTGATCCATTGTTGCCCAGGTTCTTTGTTTCTTAGAGACAAAATATTTCCCGAACAGATAAGAGAAACAAGTTTGATTGACAGCTCTTAGCAGAGTCTCATCAGCTGCTGTGCTGACAGCCTGGTGATGCGCACTGTGCTGATGTGGTGGGGACTGACAGGTGATTGACAGCCCAAGACTGTGGAGACAGGAAAGATGAAGCATGCTCAGTAAGAATAATGTGCAGTGTTTATGCAGCACTGCAGAGAATAGGAGCTAGAAAGTTAACTCTTTCAGAGCAAAGTGACACTGTAACGCATAATGGATGCAGTTGCCACTGTACAGAAAATTAGAGCTTGTCTACGTTTCTGTTCACTAAAGGCTTTCTGTTCACCGAGCAGCTATACACTGTGAGGACGCAAAAGCATGAGCTATCACATCTGAAGCTGTAAAAAAATTTCATGTGTGGTAGGTGTGATGGAGTCCTCAAAACGGATCTATTTAAGCCTATAGATGTAGAATGTATTGAGAATTTCAGGCACTTTTTATGGGCTTCCATCACACAATTTTATATGGCATTGCATAATGTTACACAGTAGAAATTTCACAAGGAATAAGTTGAGCTCTTTTGCTCTGTGTATCCCTAGAAAAACATAGTGATTTCCGTTTTATTGTTGCTGTGAATCTGTAGCTGATAATTGAATATGCGTTTTGTGTCATAATTGCTATTGCAGTTTGTGTTTGGAATGTACAATATAACTATAACATGCTTTGCTTTTTATGCACTTATTGTTCATTTTCTTTATTTGGTGCATGAACCCTGCTTGATTTTTCTTCATTTCTTCATTTTTTTGATAACTGGAAAGTTAGAGGTACAGTTTTCTGGGCAATAGTTTTAGAGTACAGTGAACTTTGGACGAAATGTTAAAATCGTCAGCTTTAAAGTGTTTATCTAAGTTTCTCTGCATGCCCTTGCAATATATTGCATAGGTGTATCTTAGACTTTACTACAAATTATTTAGTCCATACAAAGCAAGTGAGCTGCAACAGATTCATTCTCCCTTTGTGCCCTGTTCATAACCTGTGTGATACAGGTAAATTCACAGCCCGTTGTTGGATAACTTCTGTGGATGTCATGGTGGAAAGCTACATCTGGTGGACATTTCTTGCAAACAGGGAGCATACATTGGGAATAAGCAGGGAAGTTTGCCACAAATTACCCATTTGCTTAGCTATTGTCAGAAAGTTAATTTTGAGAGGCTAGCACCCGACATTATCAGCCCAGGTTTGTATAAAATTGTCATCTGGCTTCTCTCACATAACTCTTACAGAGAAAATTAGATTTGCCAAGAGAAACAGACTGTAGTATTTCCAGGAACATGCTATTTCTTTTTGCTTTTATTTTTTTTCCTAGAGAAATCCTGGTCATTAAACATGATTTGAGCATTCAGGTACAACGCAGTAAATTGGCCTAGCTTAGGAAGTAAGACAGATTATTCTCTGCAACTGCCTGGCTTTTGTCTTTATATACCACTCTTCCAATTTAGTTTTTTTCCAAGTTCTAGGCAATATTTTTGAAGATAAATTCAGAACATAGATGAAAAGTTCATTAAAATCATGTCTAATAGGTCCACAAGTGCCTGTGGATCACCACTAGCACCTCCACCCCCCAGTTAATGATTTCTAATTGATAATTACTTCTTAAAATTGGTGTTTTGAATTCTCAATCCATTTTACGTATGCTCTATTGAAACTTTATAATACTAACTTTTAGTAAGAATATAGGCAATGCACTAGTAAGTCAAATGCATTACGGGTGTCTAAGTGTATTACACCTGTGCACTTATCTTTATCACCCAAACTTCTGTAAGCTCATCAAAGAATAAAATGAGATTTGTTTGACAAGACCTATTTTGCATAAACCCATGTTGACTGGCATTAATTACATCCCTTTCACTTCAATCTTTGTCAGTTAAATCCTGTATAATTTTTTTTCACTATTTTGTCTGGATTGCTATCAAGCAAGTATATTATGTTGTGCAGTTACCTGACTGTATAGTGCCCCTTCTTAGATATCAGCACAACACTAGTGGGGTTATTTTAATTCCTTCCATAGTTATTTTAATTATTATTTTATAACACCAGATAGAAATGTGTAAAAGAAACTCTTAGAACTGCTAATTTTGAAACATTTACTCCTAATAGATACTATTTAAGATCCCTCTTAGCTGCTGACGTACTAGGAAGCACTTTTCATAGCAAGATCAACATTCTTTCCAAAAGTGGAATAAAAAAGCTTTTTATGTACCCACGTTAACAAATTTTCTACTTCCAATTTAAATTAAGTTTTGGATAAAATTCAGGTTCCTTCTTATTTTCTCTAGTCCAAACTGTTGTGGATTTTTCACTGCCACCTTTAGCATCCCATTCTAATACTTTGTGTTTCATAATGTGTTTTTAGAAAATACTTCCCCTTTTTTCTCTTTGCTTTTAGATTCTATTTTCATTGTAATTATATTTTTTTCCCCCTTCTAATTATTGCCTTCATTTTTCTACTAACTCTTTTTGCCAAAGTTGTTTTCTTTCTCACAGTATAGTTATGGATTTGGGATATCAAGTCTGTTCAGCAGATTCTTAATTTTCATGCATAGTTTTTATCCGTACTTTGCCCAGTCAGTTGATCTTTGGTCAATTCAGTATTTTGAAGCACCAGCTGTATCTCTCCTACTGATTGGGATTGCCTTTTCTTTGTCTGTGCTGAATGCATGTTTTGGATGGCATTTGTACAGAAATATGTGGTCTGATTGGAGAGTGTCCAGAGGAAAGCAGAAGTCTTGAAAATAAGACTTACTAAGAAAAATGAAAGAATTTGAGTTGGTCAGTCTGCAGAAGAGAAGGCATGGGAAAAAGGAGAGGGGAAAATGGGACATCATAACAGGACCTATCAAGGAGGAGCATGTGGTCTGTTTCCATCTCCATGATGAGCAGAAGAGCTGCTGGCCTTAAATTGCATTAAAAAAAGTACATTGAGGGATTAATTCCTACCGATAAGAAAAACGAGGTGCTGGAACAGATTCCCTGGGGAGGCTGTGGAGCCTCCATCAGCCAAGGGGCTGTGTCTGACCTGTATCTCTCATTCCCTGGAGCCTCTGGTGCCAAAGCAAGTGCCAGCTTTCAGCCCCTTGTTCCCTTCCGTCTCAGCCATCATAAGAAGTTACAGAATGATTTTCTCATCTTGGGTGCTAAACTTTTTGTGATTAAAAACACCATACTATTTCTCATTTTTAGCAAGATGAATAATGTTTTTCTAATAGTGCTGGATATGCCGGACTTCCTCCACGAATCTTCCATGGATTTCCTTCAGAACATGCATTTTGCTTTTTCTCCATATCACTGACAGGTGCTGAAGGAATAATTCCTTCTGGTTCCTGATGTGCGATTAGCAGATCGGAATTAAACCTTCAGCCCTGCTTGCTTCAGGCTTGTTAGTTAGCATAACGTTCCTGCACCTCTGAGTTATCGATACCTTTAAAATACAAGAGGGCTGCTTTACCCTAAAGTGCCAGCCCTGTGCAACACTTGTGCGTGCACGCATACGTACATACACAGCCTTGCTTAGGTACTCCGTGGAAAGGTTCACCATGCAAACTGTCCTGCCAACACCTTTTTCAAATATCTCACAAATAAATACAAGATCTTGCGTATCTTATAACCAGGTTTGTCAAATCTCTTCTGCTTGTTGCTAAGCATGTTACACAAATCAGTGTTGGAGACCCTAGGTCTGTAAAGTGGTACCTACCAGAGGGCTACTAAATGCCTAACATGAATATACACAATTATATATGGCCTCTAATTGCAATGGCACACTGAAATCCCGGTCAATCAGATTGATTCTGCTGCTGTTTAAACAGATTAAGTGATAAGCCCTCTTTGGGAGAAATCATAATATAATAGGACATGATACATTATAGGAGCTTGGGGTCCATTCAGAGAGCAGGAAGGATAAAGGCAAATTTAACATGAGCGTATCACAGTGATTTATGGGCTTTTTTCCTGCCCAATACAAATAATCCCTTTGTTGTGGTTGGCTTTTGTTCACCCATTTGGTCCAAATTTTATGTAGTGTTCAGTTCTTTGCTGGAGACAATGTTAATAAAATGCTGGAAATCCATGCAAAATAATGGAAATCAATAGCTTTTTCTACCAAAATACAGAACAACTGTTCAATATTACAAACTCAGTGTAAATGATTTCTTTCTTTGCAGAGTGTGATGGCGGTTGCAAAGACCTAGCCAGTACTTTTCTGTTTTGCTGAATGCCTGGCAGGCAGATCAATGTTTGGCTTCAAATGGCATCAGTACATTAAATATAGATTGTTACTTTTTCTTTAAATTGAGAAATAGAAATGTTGCTGTACTATGGAATTTTAAGATGTTTTTGATATGAAATTGAAAATACTCAGTTGTTACTACTTTAACTTTTTAAAATTCCCGGGTGTTTTTTAAGATGGTCAGTTAATACACGTTATATTCTTCCAGAAAAATGTTCTAACAAACTTGCAGAGCTCCTGTAAGAAACAAGTCTCAATATTCATCCAAATCTAGAATTGTATGTATCTTTCCCTTAGTAATTGGGAAATACTTTTCTTTTGCTCTTTTTTTTTTTT
>NW_010286181.1:0-6590 GCF_000690775.1 Eurypyga helias
TGACAGCTTTCCAGCCATTCTTCCCCTAGTCCAACTGGATTTCTGCTTGAGTCTCTGACTCCACGCTGTGTGTTCTTGCAGCATTTTTAAGCTGTGCAGAATCACTGGCACTCAACCTCAGGCACCTCATAAGGAGCTAGCATGGTTTTTCATTTTGTTTTTTTCCTGAAATAAGGGCTTCATTGCCAGTGAAAGAATTGGGCTCATCTGTGCCTCACTGCTGGTTCCCAAACCTTCATTGCTGCCTCACACATGCTGGCACAGCTTTTTTGCATCATATGGTAAGCTGGTTTGAGGAATCAGTTTTTCTGGAAAATACTCCTTTTTTGCCCTCCCAGTATTAGGTCTTGGCTGCTTCCCCCTGCCGGTCCAGCATACCACCTGGTCATACAGGCTCTTGGAGCAGGAGATGACGAGTGACCTCTAAACCTCCTTCTTCCCGGTGGCACAGGCAGCTCTGTTTGCCACAGGAGTTGACTGAGCTGCAGTTAAGGAGGAAAGATCAGTATCTCCAGATGGCAGATCAGAGCACATCAGCTCCTCCCTTAGAGGCATTAATTAAGCTCTTTGAAGTTAGAAGGTAAGAACCCACATCTTTGCACCTAGAAAGCATGCCAAGGAGCCCAGGGAGAAGAAAAGCAATAGAGGCCACCCAGAACAAGGAAGGCTTTGGGGCAACACTAGTGGCACGTGCCCATAGCACCCTGGGAAGCGTTCAGTGGGGAGAATTTTGACAACACCATGCTGGGATTGTTAAAGAAGAGGTGCCAGGCTTCTTTGTAGAGATCGGAAACAACACATCACAGCATGGAAAGATTGCCTTCATTCCCTTGCTTGGATACTAGCAGGGAACCCACAAAGAGATTATCCAGCCTGTGGCTATTGTATATACTATCTTTCTTGCTTAATGCAAATACATTATTTTAGGATGTGATTTGATTCACTGTTAGGTTTCTTAGCTGTATCTTGATATGTTTAAGGAAATCCCTAATAGCATTGCATCCTTTCTGGGCAACCAAGGGACCTGACTGAGCAAGGTCATTGTAAATGAGGTTCTTGGGAGCCTGGCATAATGATAAAACCACACCAGACACTTGTATCAAAACTCATCGCTGGTCCTGTAAGAGTGAAGAAGGGCTTTGTGAGCTGTGGATTGAAACTGCACCATTAATTTTATGTTCGTATTGCTCAAGAGCAACGATGTGTACTCAGAAATCCCTTGCAGAGCTGATCCTGGCCACAGGAGCGGCAGCACTGGAAGCGTGGCTCCTGAGCACTGTCATCAGGATTGCTATCCTTCAGAGCTCAGTTGTCCCCTCTTCTCACAACTGTTGCTATTTCTCTTGCACTGTGACATCTGGAGACTTTCACCAAGACGAAGCCTATGAAAAGCATGTCTGCACATCTCTTCTCCAAGTCCAGAAGCTGCAACATCTCTTGGCTAGCTGGTGAGAAAGGAAGCGGAGAGAGAAGTTGTAAACAGAGCAGGAATTTCCATGTCACCAGTGGGACCTCTCTCTCTGTGGCTGTCCCTCTTCTATCTCGGGAAAGAAGGGTGAGCTTTAATATTAGAACTCAAAGGACCATTACTGGATATATCTACTTGGAGGTTGGTTTGTTTTGTTTGTTGGGGTTTGTTTTATAAAGTAAGCTGATAGATATTTCAGCCCCTTTTTTTTCAGTAAAGATTAATTTGTTGGAGAGATCTCTGTGATTGCCTGGACACTGTTGATGTGATCCATGTTTTTGCTTACCTTTTCAAAATAAACAGCTGTAGGAGCAGCTGGAGGATGAATGTTCATGTTTCTTAAATTAACAATTTTTTTCCTATTTTGAAATTAGTTACATTGTTGGTATTTTTATTGTCTTGGGCCTGACTTCGTGCTGTGTTAGGTCTACACGCAGTGGCTAATCTTACACCCTAATACCATATCCTGTGCAGACATAAGTTGTTTGCATTTTATTTCTGGAGTCACCATCAGAATATGATGGCTCCTGTCATGCAGTGTAGTGGTGGCTTGGTCACTGACAGAAACAAGGTGACAGAAACATGGAAATTTGCCATAAACTCATAACTTTGCAGATTTCCATGCTGACTTGAGCCTTAAATGGCCCTTGTGCCATCTGCATGCTCCCTCAGGAGACTGAGCTTTATATGCAGCATGCAGTGCCAAGTGTTTTGGAGTAGGTGGAAGCCATCAAGATAACCTCTCTAGGCATAATTATTTTCTCCAAAGCATAACTGCATTCCCTGTTCTAGTGTTTGTTTAGGCTGGCTGTGAGCGGAGGGTGCGGGAAGTCACAGGAGGCGCCTTGCGCAGACTCCCAGCTCAGGTCTGCAGGCTGTGGGGCCATCCCTGTAGCACTTGCCCTGCTAAAGCCAGTATGATTGCAAGCTGAAGAAGAATTTGTCTCTAGGGATGCAAATAAGCGTCGAAGCTTGAAGTGCTGAGCTCAGCTTTCCTGAAGTTAGGCCAGCGCTGTGACAAGCGTTCAGGGCTAATGAAAGTCTGCTGAGGAAGTGCTTTTAAGGGGAAATAATGTTTTATTGGTAGAGTATTTACTGCAGAGTTTTAGGAGGCAGAGTCATGTTTGTCACGGTCTGCAAGGTTCAACATTAGCAGTTACTGTAAACCTGTCTGACTCCTCGGGATCGTTCCGTCCTCAAAATCAATGATGGAGAGCAAACGTTATGGACTTTTATTGATGAGTTCACGTCTTAGCCATGCCAGTAAGTGCAAGTAGGTCTGATACGTTACAACATGCTCTATAGAATGTTTGTTTGCTCTTACTGTCTTGTCTTTTTCCTGTCCTGAGCTTTTTGAGATCTAATATTTTGCTCTAGCTTCTGCCTTTCTGTAGTGTTTCCCAAATGTCAACCTTCCACAGGAAGATTTTGCGGTATCTTTTTATCAGTTTTCATTAAACGTAATTGTTTAGCTACCCAGAATTGCAAAGATTGAATCTTCTGAAAGAACCAACGTTTGTTTCAGGTGAGGGTTTTTCATCTGTTACTCAGAGCTTGTGTGTAAGCCTGGGCTGGTTCTTAAGGCAATTTGTGCAGGTTTTACTTTCCAGGATAAACATTACCCACCGCTGTAATACGGAAGAATTGGTGTCGCTTACTTCAGTTGTGTATATTTGTGCACGGTCTTTCTGTTCCTAGGCGAGTGTACGTCGCTGAAATCTCACCTTCTTATCTTCTTACGTAGAACTATTTGGCCAATCTCCTGCTATAGCTTGTGGCCTCTCTGACGGTCAGTCAAGCACTCAGCCAAGTGTTCCTTTCCCCAAGTAAGGCAGTGGGGAGCACTGTCCTCCCTTGCGCTGTTGAGCTTGTGCAAAGCTGTCTCTCACTGTCCAGACTTGGAAAGGGCTTTGAATCCCCTGCTCCTGAGATCAGCTTGGCACCGAGAGTGATTCCTCACAGGCTCAACAGCCCTCCTTCATCCTGTTCCACTGCTCTGGGTGGTGTGAGAGGGCAGTAGCCGCTGCACGGAGCTGCAGTGGGGCGGTCAGGGACAGGCAGCGTCCGTCCAAATTCGGGAGGACAAGGAGACTCCTCACCTGCGTGGGACATCGGAGACCCTTCTTGTGTGGGGACAGGCAGCTCCAACCCCCTGTCAGGCAGAAGCAAGCCTCTTGTTGCAAATAAAGCTCTTTGAGATACAAAGACTTGCAAAATTTAGATTCATTTTTAGTATCCATTTAGCAGTTGCTTTCTATAACCTGCATGTAAAAACAAGCAGCTTCCAAGTATAGGTGGTGTTAGGATTTACGGTTCCTGGCTTTGTCTTCTTTCTGGTGCCTTTTTTTCTTTTTTCCTTTCTCCCACTGCCTTTTTCCATCTGCTTAATCTGGGGTGTCTGTAGCTCAATGTGACATCTGAAGTGACTGAAAATACAGGTTATTTAAAGATTACATGAGAGGTTCAGCACCATAAATCTCAAGGTAAAGACTCTGCAGCCATCTTTGACAAATTCTGTTGTAACACAGGCGGTAATGTATGTTTCATCTCGCCTTTCCAAACTTGCACTGGCTCTGCAGGGCTATTGAGGTTCAGCGTTTGCTGGAGTAACTGAGACGGTATGATTTAGTGTATAATCAAGAATTGAGTCTAAGTAAAAGGATGACATTTCACAAGGTCACTCTTGTTGCTGTAACAAAAGCTGCTCTCTGTTCCATGACAGAATGGGAATAATTGAGGTGACTTTCTGAACCCAATTAGAATTGCAATCAAGAAACATAGTATACTGTGGGAGATATGCTAGGTTAGTCATCATAAATGTTAGCTTTTCCCTCTTTAGATGCTACTTTGTCATAAAAAACTGATCAAACACGTAGTTCATCTTTTATTTCAGCAGGTTTTTTTATGTAAGTACATTACTGACAATCAGCCAAAGCTGGTTAGTTTTCCTTTCATTTTCTTTCAGATATGGACATTGCACATTAGCTGCTCCTGATCAGGTGTTTGCGTTTACTTTTTTCCCTTATGTTTTCTAATTCCAGTCTTACGGTTCAGTCTCTGTTTTCTTGAATTCTATCGATATATCCTGAGACATTTCTTAATTTACTTAACAAAAAAAAAATACTATTCATAACATTTCATATTTAAGATGCCTGTAAGACAGCATATTTTATTTAAAAAAAAAAAGTCACAAGTAGCAAAACCTCACAAACAGTTTCTATATATTACTGTTGAGGGTGTCTGTGGGGAAATTCTGTGGGCAATAAAAAAATTTACAGTTTATATGTGTCCATAGAGATTAGGATCTAACAGTGTACCATGGGAAACTCTACATTCAGCATGATGATGAAAACCTGGATTTCAAAAATGCAGGAAAATTCAAAGGTCCTTCAGAAATGGTATTATAAGAATGAACACACGCTTACTGTAGATTACTAAAATTCTGCCCTTTAGAAATTTGAAAAATATTTCTATCAAAGTCTTCCTGTTGAATAAGAAGATAACATCTATCTTTATTGAGGTCCACCACATTTGGACCTACCAAGACCAATGCAAAATACCTGTGACTGTGTGGCATCATGATAACATCTATGAGAGTTCCTTTAAGACTCATTTTGTGGCAATTTCTTAGATAAATTTAAATATTCTGGGCAAAATTGGTAAACTACACGGGATGTGAAACAAGGCTGCCAACATTAAATGTAGTAGGAAATGACAGGATCGTTTTCTACCTGGAATGAAATTGGATCTTAGCTCAGTTTTGTCTCTCTCTTACACTTGTGTAAATCCATTTTACCTGCTGATGTTGATTCATACAATAGTAAAACCAGCACTAATTAGAGAGGAATTTTTCATCTAAGTGGAACAATTTCCTGAAGTAAAACTTAATATCATCACTCAGAGATGTTCTCACATTAATTATCCTCATAGCTATTTCTATTTATTGTTTTAAAGGCAAGACTAACCCTCTTGCACTCCTCATGTTTTTCTGCTCACCTGTAGAGGGGGTGAATGAGTCACTTAATCCCATGTGCCTCGGTGTGCCAAAAAAGTAGTTTTGGTCATTTTGTGTAATTACAGCTTGCGGTTGTTGCTGAGGAAATAGAGTGATTATAACTTCAGCCTTGAGACCAGTCTGAATGGCAAACTCTTTTCTTACTGTGCAGGGGCGTAGTTGGAATCGCAGTTGCTGAGACCATAGTCGGGACTCAAAAATCTGGCTGAATGCACACAAGTGATCTGTGGGCTGCTGTAAGCTCAGTTTTCTCCTACTCTAAGGCATTGGAGCAAAATCGACAGAACGGCTGCCAGCTTAAATGGCGCGTTTGTTGACACCTACAGAATAGCAGGGGATACAGAGAGAAAAACGGAGAGAGTGAGAAGCGTTGGGCCAGAGGCGAGGTGATGCACAATCGCTGTGGGAGATGAGTTCTGCAGTGCCTGCCTTCAGGCTTTCCAAAGCTACAGGGTCTCCAGAGCAGGAAAGGTGTCTCTCATAGTAATACCTGGTGTCGATCTATAGCACATATATCAGCCATTAATACCTGTGTTTAGAAACCTGAGTGTAAATGGAGGTTCCTAACTGACTGGCAGTGCAGTGCCTGACGCATTACAGCAAGTCGCTGGTGCCAGGATTTTCTGAGTAATCATTTTGGGTTTGGCAACTGTGCTTCCTTCCCACTTTCTAAGCTCAGTTGGGGTTCACATAATGAACCTCAATACTTCCCTCATTTTCACACTGCAAAAAGCAGAGAAGTGCACATGTCACAGTAATTTTAGGGACATGACGTGTGATTGATACCTTGAATAAGGGCAGGTACACAGCCCTTGACGTACTGTGTGTTGAATGTCCAGAACCTGCTGTCTTCGAGTGCGTAATGGAAACTTCCTACAGAAGAAGCAAATACTATTATAGATGGTATGTAAGAGCATTTTTGACTGACCTATGTTTCTTTGATTGCTTTAAAGAACTATTAGCTGTACCCGTATTGACAGTGCCTATTCATCTTTTGCTAATCCAAATAAACCATGTACAATGTGTTGCTTCTGTAAAGAATGTCACTCAAGGAAATATCACCTCCTTGGCGTAATATCTTTTAAGTTATAGAATCATAGAATCATA
>NW_010286182.1:0-6187 GCF_000690775.1 Eurypyga helias
CCCAAACTATTCTATGATTTTAAATACAACCTTGCTGTTTTGGGATACTGCGTAAAAGTATAAAAACTGTTTGGATGCTAGCTTGTGCTGTTGCTCTCTTATCTCTAGATGCTGATTGAGTGGACAGCACAACATTGTTAAGTAGTGTTCTTATTTTTACAGAAAGTTCCATAATTTATCAGGGAGATAATAAGTATTTTATTTACAAAGTAATTAAATTACTACTGTGCAGCATTGTGATTTAGCTCTGAAAGTCTGCATAACAGATTCTCTTCTTACTCTATCTTCTTTATACATATTAGCAGGTAACTGCTGACTTTCAGCTGTCAATAAAATAACAAATAATAGAATGGAAAAGCTCCAGAAAATGTATATAAAAATGATTGGTTTTCACTCTGTTGAGTATTCTAACATTCTGAGTATTCTAAGATATTATTAACATCCACTGGGTTTTGGCTTAAATTTCCAAACATATGTTTGGCTGTTTTAAATGCCTGCCTTAAGAAGGTAGAGAGGAGTGAATCTGAAGCTTAAGTGTGTAGTACTGAAGGTGAATTTTTGGCTGAGCATTGTTCAGGTATCTTTGTGATACTTCTGAGAATAAGCAGAGCAGTAATACTTTCTTGTTTATGGAGTGGAACAGCAAAACTTCCCTTTGAAACAACACTTCAACTTAAAAAAATTACACTTCTAAGAAATATGTGCTGCTGCCTCAAATCATACCAAAATTATATAAAAGTAGCTTTTCCCTGTTGCATACTCCACAGGCATTTCTGCACAACACGGCAGCTAATTAGCTACTTCCTGTTTTGTGTGTTCCTACCAGAGCTCAGTGTTGGGGAAAAGCTTGAGATCATTGAACTTTCAGTAGGTTTAGTGTTATAAATCAGAATCCAAATAGAACCACCTGGGTGGACCTGTGTTGTGTTTATCTTAGTATCTTTTAGTGCTTGTAATAAAAAGTATACCAAGCACACATATGTAGCAACATGAATTTTTCTTTCCTCTCTCCCTCCACAGAAACTCCATGCGTGGACTGTGCTAAAAAGAAGTTAGGAGAAAATGGCAGCAACTCTCCTAAGACAATCAGGCTCAAGCAGTCGGATAATGGTACACAAATTACTTAATGGAAGAAACCACCAAACCCTAACCGATCCAGTAACTTTTTTACAGTAAGAGTTTTACAGCTGCTGCATGGAAAGTTTTGAGCTGAGTATTTTTACAGTTTAAAGTGGAATAAAAGTGCATCTTAGTCTTTTCTTTTCTGGAGCTGTAAATGTGTAATGTATATAAAGCCTGAGAGTCATACTAGTCACTCCAGCCACTTCCATACTACTGAAACTCTATGTACAGGGTCACATGGGAACAGGTGCAGGTTTCTCTGCCTGTGCTTCACACCATGTGGACCACGTGCTTTACCAAGGTGAAGCGACAACAGAGGTGACATGTGAGTCTGTCAGAAATCATCTTACACATCTGCAATTGTCTGTTAGTTGCCTTTAAAATGAAGGGGGTTTTAGTTTTTTCTCTCAGCTGAGCTGCAGTTAGGCTGCTGGAGGTGGAGCTCACTAGGGGTCTGTCAGCACAAGGCTGTTTGCAAGCTGGAACAGGAATTGTTTCACATTTATAGAGCCCACATCATAACCACCTGCCTATTTTACGCTTGCAGCACGAGTATTTGTTTTCATTTGTCAGTCTGTTAAGGCATGTCTTCATGTGGGGAGAAAAGGTGATAGCAGTGTACCAGCAAGCACATACCATATGTGCACATGGGCTTACTGACCTTACTGACCTATTTGTGGTGTGCTGCTATAGACGTTTCAAATATTGTTGTTTAAATCATAGAATATGCTGCTAGTTATCTCAGGAAACAGTTAATGGATAATCTCAATGCAGCAGAATTCAAACCAGTTAGAATCTATTGTCTATGTATCAGTATATAATTGTCTATGTATCAGTAGACAATTTCCAGTGTGTAAGTTCTGACTTCAGCTGACCTCCACAAAAGCTTAAGCACTGCATTAACTGTTTTCTGAGGTGCCGCTACTTCACCTACCAAGAAACTGTCTCAGCACTGAACTGACATAATGACTCGTCCAGTTGCTAACACTGGTGGTCATCTGAAATTTTCTAGTCGGCTGCCTCTCACCTGTGTCTGCAGGAGGGCACGTTCAGGACTGTTCTTTGTTCTGGCACCAGCACATTTGTATCTGGCAGTCCGGGAGCATTGCTTCCGTCAGGCTTCTCCATTTATGTTCCCTGTGTGTTTGATCTGTTACTCCTTCTGAGATCACATCACGCTGTGTTGAGGTTTTGCCAGCAGTGGAAGCGACGGGTCTGTCAGATGGCCCTTCCGTCTGCAGCGTGGTATAGCACGAGAACGCTTCCTGCTTGTCCTCTGGGATGAACGTCTGCAAAATGAAAAGCTGAGAAGTGAGGCGCGTGCTTCTTTCTGGACTAGGAACTACTGAGATGGGTAGAATCTTTGTGGTGTGGGAGTTTTTGTCCCTACTCTGAAGTAGGTAAAGATCTGAATTCATTTTGCCTAGACAAGCTATCTTAAACCAGGCAAGCACACTGTCCTGTCTCTTCTAATCCAGAAGCACCCAGTCGTCTTTCATAACTGATAGTCTGGAAACCATACTTGGGCGTTAGTATGCAGTATAATCGCCAAGGTCCTCAAGTATCAATGCTCAAGGTTTCAGCTGTGTTTTCGAGAAGGTAAAAATCAAAAGCAAAACCAGCCTGAACACAGTCCAAACTCATCCTCTCCCTCTGAGAGGCTGTATTTATGCATGCATCACTTCAGAAAATGAAGTCTTTTAGCACTGCATGTGGCATTATCTGTAGATTAACCTCCAAAACTTGCTTCTCTAGTCAGCACGAATCAGCTGTTTTGAGAATTGACCAGTCACTGGTTTGGAGCAGCTTACAACATCTAAATTGTTGCTTCAAGCTGCAGCAAAATTAATCACGAGCTGACCTTTTTATGATTACTGTAATGATTTAAGCCCAACCCTAAAGTCATGTAGCATCTTTCATGGCTGAAATCAGAGACACATCAGAAAATCTCCTCCCCTGCCATTGGTAAGGATCAGCTTATACCCAGTGTTGGCGAGTCTTCCATTTTGTAGACACTATGGGGCTGCAACTTGTACAGCAGCCTCCCCTGGCTCAAGTGTCACTCATCTGAATCCTGAAAAGATGATCAGTAAGGGGTTGGTTTAATTCCTAACACACAGAAGGTAGAAAGGCCTAGTTTTGGGTTAGTTCATTCCCCCTCTGCCACCCAGTCAAAGAACATATTTTAGTCAGACTGCCTTGCAGCTACCTCAGGGTTTAAAATACAGTCAAAAGGGACAGAACCTGACACTTGGCTGTTCCATTTACCTGCTGAGCGAAACAGTAACTTGTTTATTGAAATTATTACCCAAGTACTGTGAAAGAACCAACCACACAAATCAGCATGTTAAATGATGTTTGCTGATACTATAGCAGATGGCTCTTTTTCTACTTAATTCACAATTTTTTTGTGAAATGGGAGTAAGATATTTACTGATATTACTGACCATTTATTAATCCTATTTTGCTCAAGGTGTGTAATGAAATTGTCAAGACATCTCCAACGATGGCATACACTCTTGTAATAGAAATATTTAAAGCCCAGCAGACCATTCTTGTAGAGTAGCTATAAGGTGTAGCTTTCACCATTCTTCAGACTGTGCAGTTCTTCACTGTATTTTTCTATTTCAATCAACTGTTCCTAGCAAATGCTTAAAACCCCCACAAACCAAAACGACACTTAAGTATTTGCAATACAGAGACTGGTGTGGGTCAGAGAGCTTTGAAAAGCACTAGAGGCTGCTCTTCTTGATATCCTTCACACTACTGGAAGTACTTCCACATCTGTCAATGGATTCTGAATTAAGGGACTGATACTGACTCATGACTTAAACTCAGAGTAAATAATTTTATTAAATAAAGTGTGGCAGCAACATAACTATTTGATAAACATCCATCTACAGTATCAGCAGACACATTTGTGTTGTGGAAATGTTCCCACAAGTTATCTACTGCTCACGTCACTCCTTCCCTATGCGGGAACACCACATCCAGACTCCAGCAGTGGTGTGCAATGAGCACAGTATTAGCAGGATGTTAGGAGGCAGATGTGTGTAAGCAGCATGGTGGGTGAAAGGGATCCACCGTATGAACATTCAATACAATTGCGAACAACCATAAACCAGATAAAACTCTTCAGCACACACCGAGGTGAAGCGTAAGCCAGATGAAGTGATTCAAGCTCTGTCAAACAGTGTTCTGTTACCAGCTTTATTAACTTTGTCTTAGGTGGAACATGGCCCCCAAAGTGAACTTGACTTTACTGGGACAGCTACGTAGTAAAAATCTGAAACACAAAACAATGCACTTTTCCTCCAAGGCTGCTACCTGTATGACATCTGACTGCCACCTGGTTTGTTCTTCCCACTGTGTATGGGGTAGAATACCTCAAAGGTGATTTTTTTTCCAGGTTACATCACACCTAGAGAGATATGCCATATATTACATCAACTACTATTTTCATAAGGTTGCAGCAGCAGACTTCAGTCTTACTGGGCATCACAAAAGTCACACAAGGTATTGGCCAGATTCTAGTATCTTGTTTTAAAAAGCAGGAGACAATCCCATCTGAAGGCAAGTAGATGCAGCTGCAACAAAAGAGTCTGTGAAGCTCTTGACCAGTGGTAGCATGCATCCGGACAGCGCACTGGAGATACGGCCAAACACGTGACTTCCATCAGAAAAGCAAGAGGCTGCTGCTTTGTAATAGTGTGCTTATGTGCACCTATAACCATCTGAAGGCCGTTCCCCCCCACACACCCCAAAAAACCACTCCACCACATCTGAGGAGAAAGCTGCATGCATCAGAATACACACAGCTCGGGAACAGCCTCTGGCTGTTTCCTCGTTGGTAACGGAACCATGTCAATGAATAAGAGATTCTTCCTCCAGTATTCTAGAAGACTGTTTCATTTGAAAAGTAAACATTTCTCCATCAACCTCAAATAGCCACATTCAAACTCAGATTTGTAAGAGTCAGCTGTAAACACAGTTCTTCACTGTTGTCACCTGGCCCTGAAAGCTTCCAGGCTTTATTCCGAAACAGAACTGCACTTGTCCTTCTCTGCTCTCTCCTCGTCATTGGTGTCGGGATACTTGGTGAGATCCAAAGTCAGCACACGGCTGAACATAATGTCATCACGCTGAGAAGAGGAAGGATCACACAATGAAAACGTTACTGTTATTTGAAATAAGCACTCCCAAAATGACTGTGAGATCACAACAATGAGCTGGAGTTACCAAAATGATCTTTTTATCAAGCCAGTACCTGAAGTTATTTGTGAACACAAAGTAGCTCAAAGCCAGCAACACAATCATTCATCTTAATAACACTTCAGGTGTAAATCAGTACTTCAGCAAAACCCAGCATGTATCATTTCACAAAATCCGGTAATAGTTTAATTGTTACCTCTGGACACACTCCAATCAATGCGTCTGCTTTGGAATAAAACTCTTCCTTGAGAGAAATAACTATCATTTGGAACTGTTCATGTGCCTGCTCTCTAATGAAACTGGATACCTTTGGGAAGAAGCCAAATATTTCAGTAAGTTAGTTCTGGCAGACTTTAAACCGTGCTGTAATTAGGGACCGAGGAGGAAAGATCTGAACTGCACTAGCTGCAGAGTTCACCAGGGCAGTTACGAAACGTGCAGGATAAAATGAGAAATAAATGACAACCCCTCCGATTTGCTGCTTTTTGAAAACACGTAAAAAACTTCTTCACTCCAATGAATAAAGTTAGAGAAAAAGGCCAGGGCCAATGACAAATATTTTATTTGATGAAACTACAAAGGAAGGTGGAAATTGCTGCATAAAGAGAAAAATGTGAAAAGGTCTTAAATACATATTGGCTCACTGCAGACATGTTTTTAATGATCTGCAAAATAAGCGTACAAATACTAAGTTGTAAGCTAGTAACTGAATAAGGCAGTATCCCACAATCTAAATTAAATGGTGAATAAAGGAAAAACAGTGCATTTTTAATTAGACTTTTGTCTGCACAGTTATATCTGCGTGATACAGAAGTCACTTCTTTAATGGAATGTGCTGGATTCAGCCAGGAAA
>NW_010286183.1:0-6406 GCF_000690775.1 Eurypyga helias
TCCAATTTCCCAGGCTGTGGGATAGTTCTTGGGGAAGACCTGATTTCTGAAACTTGCTCCTACCTATGCACCCTCAGAGGGATGTGAGACCTGGAGGCTCTGCATCCAGCTGCTATTTCAATTTATCTGTAATTTTATTTATATTATTTTCATTTAAACTTATCTTCTATCTACACAGATCTATCTTTACCTGTATGTATTAATTGAGCAGCCTTTTGACATTTACCAATAATGTCCTTTATAGCCACAGATTCATGGCGCTCTCCATGCCTCCGGCAGAAGGGTAGACTGGTTCTGCTGAGCAGAGAATGGGGCTAAAGCTGCAGTAACCGTTCTGGCACCACATTCAGAGTTTTCCAGCACAGCTCAGAGTTTTCCAGTGGCTTGATTTTCATGTGTGAGTAGCTCTTGGTTATTGCATAGTGCTTGGAGATGGTATTCACATCCCAAGCGTGTGTTCTGTGCAGACAGGCTCTCCCCCTCATGTGGTTAGGGTAGTCACACGGGGTTTGCGGTGTTGTGGTTCAGGATATATTGGCCTTTGACTCTTAAAGCTGTCAGGGCTCAATGTCTTATGCAGCCAGAGCAAATATTTCCTGCAGTGATCTGTCCTGTTGCACCCAGTAGACATGCTGGGGGTCCTGCTCTGATTGTGCTTGATTACCCTGCCATTCCCCAAGGCGATTCAGGGCTGAGTTCGAGGCAGGCAGAACTGAACTGAATGCAATGCCTTGAAAAGTCACAGTAGTCACAAGTGGAACACAGATGGCTTTGCCAAAATCAGCACACAGGTGGCCTTTAAACTGAAATTGGATGCTGATTTTGGCCTATGGCAAGATAAGTCAAAGAACTTTCAAAATGGACAGTTCCCTTCTGGCTTCTGGTTTATTGCCTTTGTTAAAATATTTATGACTTCGCTTCCTTTACAACACATCCAGCTTCCTCTGTGCAATTGCAATCCTCTTGATTTGTTGTTGACACCAAAAATAACTGTGATAATTATATTGCTGTTCCTCTGGGATTTCCTGACTAATTCCTAAAACAATACTGATTGGAAGTCATCTTGCAGTGTATTGTGGAAGAGAAAACGTGAATGAGCGAAATCTAAAGCATTTCCTCCAGCTCCTCTCTATAGCATCAGGAAAGGGAATGCTGCTTTTTTTTGGTTTTAGGGCTCGGCTCCTGCATTCACTTCCAGTATGTAATGGAATCAATCCACTTCCCTAGGCAAGCCAAGTTGTATTGTTGTTGGGTTTTTAATTAGCCAGTACCCTTCAGATATGTTATACTTCAGCAAGGCTGTACTACTATTCAGTATTAGTATTACTTCAGTATTAGTACTACTATTTATTGACAGCTGTTTTCCAGCCTAAACATACATGAACTCTGCTACTTGTTAAACCTGTTACCCTGTGTTGCTAATGCTGGTGATGGGGAAACATATGCCTGGACCCTGCCACATTGCAGAGGGGTCTGCACCTTGCTGTTTTTATCTGCTGGAATTGCTTCCTAGTGCCTCCTTGTGCCATACAAGAACTCATTTTCCTCCCATGGCATCTCTGTGCAGAAATCCTTTCCACCTGCTGTCTTGTGTGTGTGAGGAAATCCCTTGGTCTCTCTGATTGCCCCTTTTCATTTGCAACCCAAACAATGCAGAGACGCTGGGAGGATGAGCAGCAGGTCCAGAATTTCCACGCAAAGAAGCAGACCACAACAGGGCTGTGAGCTTTGCCTTGCCCCTAGTCACTAGCATGTGTAATGAGGGATGCACACTGCTGTTAGCGTTCCCCCCTCCCCGCCCCCAATAAAGACTACGTACAAAGGCAGTCTTTGACCACTACAAGTCACCTGCAAATTTGCTTGGAGCACGCAAGTGTGCCAGTCTTGTGGTGACGGCTACATAGTCGGCACTTACTAATGTGGCTTAGCTGTGAGCAGGAAGCATCACACATGAGCTAGATATAATAGCTGTTTTTCCAGGAATTGGGGTCCCCAGCTGCACAGGAGGCTATAAGGGATGCTCACAGTTGGCATCACAGGAAGATATACTCATGGCCTAGCATGCTGCTCCCTGTCTTCCTGCAAGTCTTCCTTAATAGCAGGGGTTCATAAATGGCAATAGGGCAGTGACTGGAAAAGTTCAGGATGTTGGAGTGCTAAAAGGATGTAGCTGGGACAAGGTTCAATCTAGTTTCTCCTAGAGACATTGCAATGTGTGGTGTATCTCTACTATTTCCATTCTTGGGCGTGGGAGTCTCTCCTTCCAGATGTGGCTCAAGAAGCAGTGTACCAGCTGTCAGACCACCGGCAATGGAAGATTGAATTCTGTAATTTGGAGTAGTTGGAAGATGGTGGCATATATCTTGGGCAGTTCAGGGAGAAGTGGAAACCATTTTCAGTTAGGTCTGCCCTGTGGTTAAGATTGTAACCATTTATTCGTTAGCTGTTGGTGCTACTTACTTTTCTTTAGGCGTTCTGAAAGTATGAACAAAAAGGAATTTCATAATAGTGCAATTATGAAATAACTTTATGAGGATTTTGACTAACATTCTACCACTACTGTTGCTATCTGTTAGCGTATGTGTGGGTTTTTTTCCTAGCAAAGCACTTCCCTCGGAAATGAGTAACAAAAATCCCCAAATATTTGCAGAGCAAAGGCAGTTGTATCAGCCTGCCCATTAACAGACAGGGTGCCAGAGGACCTCATGAATCCGTGCGACTGGATGAGAAGACAGCAAGTGAAACGTGTTACCGATCACGGCAGAGCAATGTGTGTAACAGATAAGAGCTTGCTCTAAGTATATATGCTGACACTGCAAATAGCTCTTCCCTCTGGAAGGCTGTTGGAATCATTGTAGATGGGTGACTGAAAACCTTCCCCAGGCTCATAGCGGGAATAGATACGACAAGCGGAGTTCAGAGCAAAGTGAAACATAAATCCATATTGCACCCACACGCGCAGCGCTGGTGGCAGTTCTGGCCGCTCTACCTGAGAAACTTTACAGTAGAGCTATAGGAAATGCAGAGATGGGTGACTAGGATGATGACCTTTCATATGCAAGGTGTCTACGCAAAGCTTTTTTGCTTGGAAAGAGGCAATTGTGAGGAGATGTGCTGGAGTCCCGTGCATTTAGCCACAGAGAAGTGAAATAGTGTTGCTTGTCGTACACATGCAGGGGTGTGTGTTTCACACACATATGTTTCACACATATGGTGAAATTATTCAGCAGCAGGTAAGCCAAAGGAAGTGGTGTTTTCACGACACACAATCCAAGTGCAATGACTTGCTACAGGATACTTTAGAGGTCAGAAACACGCCTAGTCATGACTGACTATTAAAGACCTCCACTCAGGAAGACAGCGCATTTGGCTTGTTGGGAGATGTAAAGTAGCGTCTCATAATATGCACATCCTTTTGTATATTATTCCTGAAGAATCCAGTTTTTACCACTGTCAGAAAGAGGATATTGGACTAGGTAGGCTAGCTGTCCTGGATGAAGACCAGTGCAGGTGTGTTTATGTAAAATGAAGAGCTTTGAAGGGAAGTCTTGGTTTCTTGGCAGATGATTGACCACCATGTACTGGCACTTCCTTTCCTCTGCAGACACTTTGGATTGTGACCTGGGAAATGCTGGCAGTGGTTACACAAGCTTTACCTATAAAGGTTGATGAAAAATCAAGTGTCTTCCACATCCATTAACAGACTGAGGCCTCAAGGGAAGAAGAGGTGTCCTGACCTGCTTCCCACCCTACTTCATGGCATGGAGCATGACTGCTGAGATCCAGAAGCAGAGGATCTCAGAGTAACTGGGTAGAGCTCAGCATCTGTTCAGAATAAACCACACCACCTCTGTTAACAGCTGCTGCCTGTTAGTAGGAATTACCTGCTAATCAGCCTGCAACTTCCTTAACGTTTCAGGCTTTACAGAGATTTCTTTCCGAGAGGATCCCTTGTAATACTCAGTTGTTTTCTGTTCTTTGTCTTCATGCTGGGATTGCACAGGGTGTATGTGGGCAGAATGAGAGGAAGGAAGGAAAAAGGAAGCTTCGCAAAGTTTTTTGTGGTTTCACCCACAACAGAAGCCAGATTTCCCCTATTTGCATGCTGTCCTCCTCTCTCTAGGATAAGCTGCCCTTCTCAGAAGGAGATGGTGGGTGGTCCCGTGAGCTTTCCCTCCAGGCCAGTGCTGTGAATTTGTATCTGCTCTCCAAAGGTAGGGTTAGTGGGCTGTAACCTTTCACATATTGATGGCTTATAGAGAGCGTGGTCGTCTTGTTATGTGAAGTTCCGAAGGAAATAAAGATCTGTCAGGAATATGTGTTTAAACTGGGGAATTCACTGCTTAAGTCTGTTGTAGAGCATTGGTATGTTGACAACTGAATCCGAGACATGGAGGTTGCGAGGTTCTTAACCCGATGAATCCTGACGTAACTTCCTGTTAGGAAATCCCTAAAGAATAGTTTGCTACTTGAGATCAAAAGATACATAAAGGATGACTCATACGTATATCCGAATCCTGATATTCCTTCTAAAGCAGACACCTCAACTACCCATTGCTGTCTGATGTGTGCAGCTGTTCTTATGCGCGTACATATACACTGATCCACAGTGTATAGCTGTGTGCAGTTACATTTTGTTATCTCCCCTTTCTACTAGGAGACTGTTATACAGCAAGATGAGTGTTTCTACCTAGTGTGATGGCCAAGACAACAGTGTAGGTCCTCACTGCAGTAAAGCAGGTGTGCAGGGAGACTTACTCCTGTTTGCCATTCCCAACTGTGGTTTTACATGCCAAGGTGGGGGTGTTTCACTCAGTCCTGCACTTCAAAGCAATGTGTTTGGTGCTCGACTCCACTGCCCTGCGTGAAGATAGCTTCTGGGAGTTTTCCACCCTCAAAGCAGAATCCTGTTACTTGGACTACTCCAACCAAAGGGAAAGCAGGATGCTGGTGTGTTCTAGTCAGCCGGCCAGCTACACACAAATTACAGCGTCTCTGGCTCTTACAGACTCAAGGAAGCTACATGTGAGATGAAAAGTTACATGCCAGACTGAAGTCTCTAAATTGCAAGGGCTAGAAGGTACAGTTGTGAAGGAAAGCTGTTTAGATTTTAGCCAAATGATCGGCATTTGCCACCTTCAAAGTGGGTGGAGGGTGGTATGTAGTGCTATGTGCTCCCTAGAGTATTGTGCAACTTTGCTAGTAGGGGATTTGTTCTCTCCTAGATATCTAGAAGAGCTTTGCATGTAGCTGACGATGTGTCTTGCATATATCTACCTGTTGCCATACAAATAATTTTTGCAATGATATTGAAGAGCGCAGGATGGCTGTTCATCTCACCTGCCTACTGAAATCAGGCAGCTGACACATTTCTGTCCTTTCCAGTTTCCCCACACCTTGCAATTACATGGGATATTTGTGTTTGCAATAAGAAACACAAAGTAGGCTTCTATTTTCAACATCATTACTCTTCGGTTTGCTGCCTAGCATTTCCACCTAACCAAGTACTCCCGTAGTTGTCAGGTTACAATTTTAAAAGTTGCTCTCAAAAAACATAGAGCTGTGCTGATTCACTTTATAGAGAATCTGACCTTTTATTAGCGGGTTTCTGACAGCTTGACCCTCTACTTGAGTGTTAGTCTTCCCCCACCCTTGCGATGTAGAAATATCTGACTCAGATTCTTCTGTGATGAGTTCTGCTTCCCACGCTCACTGTAAAAATGCTACCTTTTTGAGTTGTGGGCATGAATTAAGGAATCAACAGCTGGGAAATCTTTGTTCTGTCCGCCACTGAACTCTAAAGGGCTTGGTTTACATCACTTTTCTACATCTTTCTGAGAGCATCACTTTTGTCCGCTTTACATGCGAGTGCTTATTTATGTGAGTTGGATACTGTCACCAGCTCAGGCTTTTTATGTGATCAGTTATTGTCTTTTGACGTTCCTCTTGCATACGAGCAGATAATTTTCTGTGCAATTGTTTAATGACTGGAGAGTCCCTTGTCCTGCTAGGTTTGTCTTTAGAGAAATAAGAGAGTTATCACTCCTCTCCTGTGCCCATTGTGTAAATTTGTGTTCAAAATGTCTTTTAGAAGTAGTATATGTAAACATCTTCAGTCTAAAAGCAAGAAGTGCAAGTTGGCATTGCCTGTATTGGGGAACAAATAGACCAAAGTGGGAAAAAGAAAAAGGGTGAGAGTAGCTGAGTGAGCCTGATTCTTCATCCTTTTTGCTCTGATGTGAATCAGGGACATGTCTACTGGAGTCAGTGTAGCAGAATTATTGTTATGAGAGAAGTAGCTCTAGTATGAAAGAAATCAGATCAGATTGGCCTTGACGCTCTTTTGCAGTAAACACACTTAGTAAACATACTAAACATGGGGAGCAGAATCCAAAGGGAAATGGTT
>NW_010286184.1:0-6618 GCF_000690775.1 Eurypyga helias
GGTGGGGGGGATGGGGCAGGGGGCAAATGTGATGGCCAAAGTTCCTTACAATAACACAGAAAGGCTTACAGAATTATATGTCTGAAAATAATTGTGGCTCTGATGTTGAAATATATTATGTAGAGTATTAAGCTTGCTGAATATTGTAATATATGGTGTCAAGAGCATGAAACACAATGTGGGTTTGTACCCATGGGAATTTCGCTGCAGACTATCACTGAGCAGGAAGCAGAACCCATATATTACTATTTGACATAAGCTACCGAAAAAGATTTGGGCATATGTGGTATATTCCTGTTGTTTTAATTTTTTCAGGAGCAGAGCTATGCCCAGAATGGAATAGAGGAATCAAGTACAGTTGATAATTCATTGATTCTGTTTTATGCTAGCAAAATTACCTCCAAACTGAAGCAAGGTTAGATCAAAACAAAACCTGTTGTAGATCCCAAACTTGAGCATTGCAAACTGAAACTAAGCATACTCTGGGCATAAACTGTTTTGAAGTGAAAATAATTCCACAGCACTTGAAACTGGTGTGTATAATCCTGCCAGAGCCATGCTATCAGGGATTTGTAAACTGTTGCAGCATCAGGCTAAGAAATTCTTATAGATTGCTGGCTTGTTATAGTTAGGGGAAAACTTTTGTTGTTATATATTTGTTAATTAATTTCATGTCAGTTGGCAAATGGACAAACATTTCAGTGCTGGACCATATATAATCACCCTTTCTGTAGCAAAACCAAAGAAGGTATTAAATAGCCTTTGCCAAAACCACCAGTGGGTACTACAATGATTATATACAACTGGTGTCATCCTTTAAAAATAAAAGACATCTGTCTCATTAAAATCCTCTGAAATCATGTATCTGTTCCTTTACAAATGCTGTGCTACAAAGGTGCTAAATTGCATGTACTGAATTAAGTCTCTATACATTCAGATTAGTGCTTTTCTGAAGTAAATGCTGCCTAAATGTTCAAAGTAAGAGCAGTGGCTTTGAAAAGGTGTTTGGGATAACTGTAATATTAGTTTTTACCACAGCAGTATCCTGATGGCAAACAGACACATCACAGCATGTCACCTTTTGGCAGGGAGCTGCTCGGCCATAGTTAGCATCTCTACTGGCTCTGCTTGGGATTCCAGGGTGTAAATCTGGGTAGAATTTGTCCAGCTGTGTCCAAAGAACATTGCTGTGAAAGTTAATGGGAAATTCAGCAATAGCTTTTACCACTGGGAGGAAAAGTAGGAGATCATGCCAAATATGACTCAAAGCCAAATCTCAATTTCCATTTAAATATTAGTAGCCTAATACAGCTTAAAATCTTTCAGTGCCTTAAAAAATCAAAAGATGTGTCAGATGTGAGAAGTATGAGTCATCTGTCTACTGGCTAATTGTAAATGGCACAAAACAATTTTTAAAAACACTTGTGGCTAATTTAATGTTACTTAATTGTTTAATTAGATGATTTTTAAATGCAAGCCCAAATTATTTAATGAATGTTTAGCTTTCTAATAAAGTTATGTCCAGATATCAGGCTTTTGATAGGAACCATCTGCAACATTTGAACTTTCTGCATGTTCAAATTCTTATTTATTCATTTGATTTAATTCTGAAAGCACTTCTTTTATTAATCAGTGTTAACAATGCAGCACCTAAATGAGATCCCAACTCCGTGGCATGATACAGGCAAAATACTCAGATAATTACAGTTAAGGCCAAGCATGGATAGCAACTTTGAATTAGACAACTGCTAAAATTCCTTGTAGGTTATGCACATTTTGAAAATGCAAGTACCGTAGAAGAGAGACAAAAATCACACAGACAATTTACTGACTTAGAGATAATGGTTCTGAATTTAAGTTTTACAGAGTAAAATCTGTGTATTCCATGGCAGTTATTATGAAACCAGACAATTAATCATGTTTATAAGGATAGTAAAACAACCCTGAACTGGAAAGGTTCTGGTGATATTAGTTTTTCAACTGTCAAAAACCAAAGAAATATTTTGCTGGAAGCTGCTGGCCTAAAGCAGTAACAACTATATCTTTCAGTCTCTTACAACTTCGTTAATTTTATCTTTTGTGCCTTCTGTTGATTTTCCCTTTAACTATAGCAATGTCATCTGATTTTAAAAGATGAACTATTAACTGACTTGTTTCTCACTGTTTCACCTGTTCAAGTTAGATTTAGTAATCCAAAATATTCCATTACATGAGATGAAAGATATATATTTCCTGATAATAATAAATACAGTTCAAAAGGGCTCTTGTGTTTTCTCTGATGTGGTTTGTGTGTGTCTCTGTTAAACTTTAGGATAAACATCTGTTGTCTGTGTGGATTTTCCTTTATGGTTCGATGTCAGGTGCACAGATTAGGCCTTAATCCTACTAACTTCTGTGGAAATACCACCAGTGATCAATAGTTACCCACAAGACATGATTTTCAGAATAGGGCCCTCTCTGTTTTCTGAATAGAGAATGCAAAGTGTGTAGTCTGAATAGGTTGTGGTATGCAGTCGTTTCATATATAACTCATATGTAAATGATACTTGACACTAAGCAGACAGTTGCCCTTAATGTAATTGCTCACATTAGATATGGAATAATTTTTTGAAAAGACAAAGGTAAAAAAGCTAAAGAGCCACATTGCTTTTTCTCCCTCAGATGTTTTGTTGTATTTTTCAGCTGTGATGCTGGTATTATGTAGAAATGCCAAGGCATTTCATTAAACATTGTGGCAATATCTGTCAGTTCATGAAAGACACATCTTTAATGTAATACACAATGTAGACATACAAATCACTTTTATGAAATACGTTTGGACCTTAATGCATCCTCAGCTTTTTTGCTGTGGTTTCTGTTTCAGAATCTTGACTTTATCAAAGAAATTCCTCTGTAGGTCTCCTTCTGCATATATTTATCTTACTTGTAAAAAAGCTTCTGTTTCTCTGGTCTTAATGAGCGTATCTGTTTAAAAAGTTGGTGAGGCTGGAGTGTTTTTACAGCAGTCTCTCAAAGCTTTATCTGCTCAGTGCAGGTTTACAAATTTCTACTAATGCAAAATTAGGGCACTAATTTCTCTCGCTTTCCCCTCACCGTGAGCACTTGAATGGCCAGAGGGAGCATTATTAAGGGGATGAAAATCTTTAGCATACTCACCCTGCCGGGTAGAGGATATGGAAGTTCACAGCTGTCTCTACCTCTTGGGTCTGGATCTTATTAATGTCACCAAGCAGTGAATCCTCTGTGGCTGTAGGCTGGACTTTTCCTGCTGTTAACAGGCCTCAGAATGAACTGAAGTTCACCAAACTCTCTTCAGCTAAGTAAACTCAGCATTACTCAGAAGTTTTCTCCAGGGCCTAAGATGACAACAAATGGGACAGTGTTAGTGCAACAGCCCCATGGAGCCGTGTGATGTGTGCAAATTGACCGGAGTGCGAAAGCGTATCTCTTGGGAGCTGCCCCTCCTCCCGGCCATAACCTGCCCCTCTAGAAGGGGGGCGAAGCTGCGCAGGCTGCAGCGCTATGGAGCGGAGCCATGGCTCGGCTCCTGTGCTGCTTGCTCATTCTCCTGCTCTCCTAACCATAGCAAGCTCTGCCTTTGCTACCTTGTCTGTCCTTCTTACCTTTCATCTGAGATGGACAAATTGGAGACTGGGGAAGAGGAATGCAAAATCCCCTTTTGCAGGATAGAATATGTAAGACTTGGTTGCTGGGTGGGAAAAGGACAAAACAAAACTCATGCCCTGCCCCGGTGCCCCCTAATTTTCAACTATTTCTTTGTTTCATTTGGCGGTTAATAAAGAGGGAGCTGCTTTCCATGAAATGTGTTCATGATAAAAATGATACCTTGCTATTGCAGTGTATTATACTATTTATAAAGACAGTCTAAACCTGGGAATGCAGCTTCAACAGATATCCTACTGTAATAAGATGAACCTGAAATGCTTGGGAAAATATAGCGTTAATATCTACAGCATTCTATAGCTTTCCTGATATGAAAAATAGTTGACTGTTATTGGAGGATTTTTTTAAATAACGTGCCTTATTTAATTGTTAATTAGCCAAATCACATTGCTTGCTAATGCCAGGTGTTTTGAGAATGTCATCAAATTGCCAGCAAGAATGAATGGCAAGAAATAAATGTAAAATAACTTTTCTTTTATGTGAGGTCCCCAAAATTGCTATTTTTAAAAATCTTGGACTATAGTAAGACGTTGAGCAAAATACAAGAGTTTGGTAACCCCACGGGTTTTCTGGGGAGACATAGAAATTACAAGTGACTACAGATGGAAGCCTCATCTGGAAGTGATACTACATTAAGTTACTGCAACACCAAGACAGAAGAAATTTTGGAAGATCACATGATAAGGAGGTGGGATTTTTTTCCCCACTCATTGCTGCTTCACATTTTTTGGAAAGCAAATCTGCTTGCCTATATACCTTCTGCTCATCTGTGAAATATGGAAGGGATAATAAGAGACACTTGGACGACTGAGTTATGTCAAGACATTTCGTAACCATGGAGAAATATTGCCATGTACTTTCTTTTAGGTGAAACTGAGGCACACATATAAAAACTGTCACAGGATGATAATGGTAGACTTGGTATTTTGGTCCAAGTTTTTCGCTTTCAGTCCACTAAACAAATAGGTGTACTATCTCAGTTCATGTACCCTTGCACAGCAGTGATACCCCCAAAGAGATGAAGAAGGGAGGTGGGAAGGGTACCCTGCAAAGAAAGAATCATCCATATATTCTTACAGAAATCATCAGATTAGGGAATAGAGCAGCACGATTCTGAATTGCCTGCAGGAGAGGGCAAAGATTTTAAATTTTGTCTCATTAAATTATTCTTCTTACAGATGTGGAGTCTATTTTAAAGGAGCTCTGACAGAGCTTTTACAAATGGATATTCTATTGAATGTTTTCAAAATTTCCTTAACTTTAATGGGACCTTTCTTAGAAAGCATCTTTAAAAAATACATGAAGGCCTATATCCTCTCTGAAAGCAGCAGTTAATGAAGTTTGATATATAAACCAAAACAGGTTGGTTGAACTGCCTGTGGGACTAAGATTGCTGATCCCCTGAATTTGCCAAAAAATGGCTTAACGCCACACGTTTGTCAAAGAGTACAGTGGTATTTAGTGATGAAGAATTAAATTTTATTTGGAATAGAGTCTCTTCATAGAATTGTGCCACCTAGAACCATATTAAGACATCAATTTGTTTGGCTGGAGGAAAGCATGTGACCTATCCACCAGCCCTATGCACCGCAGAATCTTGGGTTGGAAGTCTTCCACTAAAGAATTGGCTAGACTTAGATCTGACATCCTTATGAAATGTCAGAGTCAATCTAAAATGGGGGTAGTTTATGAGTTTTTTTAAATTCCTCCCAGAAAAGCTGTCTATTTGAAGTTTGATTTAGAAAACGATGGTCAAGGGAAAAAAAAGTTTGGCCTTTGTAATGCAAAATCCTGTTCAAGGTTTCAGTGATGGGTTTTGTGGGATGTAGAATTTTGGTACAGACTGGTTTCTGAGACAGAATTTCTATAAGAAAATTAAATAGGGTTTGGAAATCCCAGTTGAGTTTTGGTTTGATATCCCTGAAATAAACCTCAGATACTTCAGTACTTTAGTTTTATTTAGCTAATTTATGATGTTGTTGACTTTTAAGTGCTCTTGGCCTGTTCTGGATCATCAACTTGGAAGTGTTTTAGCCACTAAGTAAAAATTTTCTCCTGGAACTGAAAGCTGCTTTCCTAGGGGGGCTTACTGGAATTGGAAGCCAGTTTACTACAGTTTTCCAGACATCCCAGCTGTTAGAAAAAAATAAACTAGAGGAAAAAAGAGAAGGTTGTAAAGTATGATTTTAAAATAACTACTTTGCACATCTTTTTATTTTAAAAGTCTATTTTTTGGCTCATAGAGGCATATCGTACTTGTTTTCCATTATGTTTTCTGCATCTATTTTCTGATACCTGTTGGAGTAAAAAGAGGGAAAAAAAAAAATCTGCCACCTACCAGAAGATGAATCTAAAATGTGTATTCAACAGCAGTTTAAAAGTTCTTGTGAAGAATGTAATTGTCATGTCATTGCAACAAGATAAAGTAAGTTTATGCAGACATAACAACATTACATGCTGTTTGTTGAGTAGATTCTTGAAAAGATGTGTAAATGAATTGCGAGATTCAAACATTTGCCTTCTAGAATATCTTGGTAAACATTGAATGGCATGTACTACTAATTAAAATTAAAAATCACAACTCAGAAGCCCGAATATCAGCAAGTCAAGTTGGTCAAAACTGGGTTAATGAATTTAGACTTTTAATTTCACTTGCTTTTGGGAAAGTTCCTGATGAACTTCCATTTGTGTTTCTCATAATTACTCCTAAATAGTCAACCTAGATGACCAAAGGGTTCTGTCTACTTACTTCACATGGTATTGCCTTCTTTGGGTTTACTTCATTTTTTTAGCGTGCTTTGCAGATTTGGTCTGCACATTGTGGTACTGTGGGATCCACACAGTAAAAAAAATATGGCTATAATATCTTATTCATAAAAATCATATAATGATAGAATGGTTTGGGATGGAGGGGATCTTAAAGGTCATCTAGTT
>NW_010286185.1:0-6571 GCF_000690775.1 Eurypyga helias
CCATTCTGTGATTCTATGATTGATTGGAAAATTTCTGATTGTTATTTTCCTCCTGGAAAGGGAATCACATCCTGTACTGTTGCAGCACTGCTGCAAAACAAAACACAACAGGTGGTGCTGGGGTCAAGGAGCCAGTGCGAGGCACAAAGTGAATGATCACATATGAACAGCTTCAGTACCAAGAGTTCTTGTTATTAACAACTATAAACAAGTAGAAGAGTTTTTGAAAATTTCATATCTAAAATGTTTTGTAAATTTAACATCTAAAGTTTTGGAAAGTTTAACATCTAAACCAGGACTGTAGCATTTAAGTTATTAAGTATTAGGGTGGGACCTTACAGACTTTGGGTAGTACATCATACCATCTACTGGGGCGTTCTTCAGCTTTTTTCAGGAATATCTGGTCTAGGGTTAGGGACACAATGTGATCCAGTATGTCAGTTCCCCTTGGTGCTTTAAACAAAGACAGAAGGTAGCTTTTTCCAGCATGACTGCACAGTGCTTAGCCCTTCTTAAAAGAAGACAAGATCCTTGCCCTGAAGAACACGCATTTCTTGGAGTATTATTTTTCAGTAAATTCAAATTTAAAAAGCCCAACACTGTGTCAGAAGGGTCTGATTAATCAGGATCTGAATCTTTCGTTTGCTCACCTATCATATTCTTGCACAAGAAAATCTCCAAAATCTGGATTACACCACTTCTGCTACTTACATCCTAAGTCTTTAAGCAGCTGGTAACTTTTAAAACAGTAGATGTGAAGGTAATAATACCCCAAACAATTAGTGAACTACTCTGGGTCTGTGAGAAAAGGAAGGCTCCTGTGTAGGCCACGCTTGCTGAAGCAGAGCAAAGGAACTGGCTCCAGATCTCCACAAGCGAAGTAAACAAACATGAGCAGCAACTGTGGGATGGAGAAAAAGTCAAAGAACTCAGAGAAATATAAAGTTTTAGAATTTGCCTTTAAGGAACATTAGGGAAGGAAAACACTTTTGAAAGATATTGTGGAACAGATCTGAGGTGGAGATGAAGCGTGAAGAAACTGAAATGTTAGAAGAAAGCACAGTGGGGGAGCAGGGCAGTTCCTGAGGCTGAGGAGCACGGATGGGAGGTGAGCACTTCTGCCTTCCGTGACTCCTGAAATCTTCGTGTTGAGACCATTTTCATGCTATTTTCTGCCTTTTGACCACATACATTACATAAATTACTTTCAAAGCTCAGTGTGTATAGCACCACAAAAAAGTGCAAACTGTTATTAAAATGAAAACAGAGATTTTTTTTTTAAACATACTTGCAATGTTCAAGCTTGTAGAAATATTTCCTAGAACAACTTTCCAAGCAGTTACTTAATATAGGCAAGAGTAACATTAAGTTAAAGGGTACAACAAAAGTGACGTATCACATGATAAAACCACATGGGTAGGTGTATGAGCACTCATTGCTAACCATTTAAAAATCATATTGGTGCAGCTATTGTGAAAGTTTCTTCTAGGTACAGATAGCACCCCTGTGTCAGAGAGCACAGAGAGACCCAGGGCTGAGGGCCCCTAGCACACAGCCTGGATAATAAATTATTGAACTGCTGTTGCCATGAATTGTTTACCTGCTTCCCAGTGTCCGAAATTGGCTTACAAACTGTTCTGGTGAATAATTTAGAGTAGCAAACAAGTTTGCAAGTGCATAACCTATTTGCAGATCACTTTTGAGCAGAAAGAAAACCTGTCTGTGCCAAGTCCCCAGGAGTGAGTTTGCCCAGCTGTGCTCTTTTCCGGCCTGTGATGGCAAAGAGCTGGTAAGGATGAGTAAGAACAGATATCGAAACATGAGTCAGGATCACCTGAATACTAAACAACTCCCTCAGATCTTCCATAGGTAAGGGCCTTGCTACCTGTTTCCCAGTTTAATGTGAACAAAAAAATCTCAAGAAATGCCTGCTATATGTTTGAATCAGAATAGCCCTCATTTGTGTATTAACTCCTCTTGTTCGAGGCTTTGAACCCTAGCTTCCAAATTTAAGAGACTGAACTCCAGAAGCCCCTCTTAGTTATTCTGTATAGGTGCCTTCCGTTCTACGATCTTAGATACTATGTACACTGGGAATTTCTGAAGGAGGAAGACTTGTGTTGATCACTTGCAAAGACAACAGCCTCTTTTTTAAAGAAGATTTCAAGTTCCGGTTTTTGCGCTGTACTTGTACATTGGAAGTGGGAGGTGACACTGGCAAGAACATAGCAGTGCTACGCCATTAAAAGTAAAAAAGGATACAAAAATATTTTAGAACATTTCCAAATGAGAGAATAATATAGGGTTATTGCAAAAGTCCCTGGTTATTAAAAGAAAATGGCCTAAATTCCCTATACAATGCCAGTATAATTAATGAATATGGCCTGTGATTTTATTTTGACAGTGCCTGTTTAAGAATTGTATTCAGTTTCCCAGAAAACAATTAGCTTTTTGCTCAACCCCAGCTGATGTTCTAGTCTTAAGCAAACAAACTGATTTTGGTGATGCCCTCCCCATACTCTTCCCCTTTGTAACTGCAAGTCCTCTATGGGCAGGTACAAATTCAATGTCATTGTTATAAACCTTTGCATGAGCCATGCCTAAAAAACATTACTTAGCTCCTTGCTCGTGTTTGCTCCTGTCATAACCTTTTCTTAGTCTGCTGAATCGTACAGCTCTGCGGCCCGCAGGACACAGTGCTGCTCATCTTCCCTCAGCTCTGCACGCTGACAGGAGTCGCGGAGTGGGTGTGGAGGGGTGGGAGGACCACACAAGACATAACCTGTCTGGGTCATTTCTGTTCTGGATTCAGTGCCACCCTCCTGGCTTATCTTCATGAGCACCCAGGTAATATTTTTTCCTGTTATAAGGTTGAAGGCGTTTGCCAGTACTGCGTTACGACTCCTGGGACTAAATGTGGTAGCCGCTCCTTATAGCTTCTGTTATATTTAGTGCCATAAATTAATCTTGGTGACTGAAGGAAGAGTAAGACAAATTCACCTTTCTAAAATGACTCTTTATGTGAGCCTACAGAATGCTAAAGACTGGGCAACAGCATCCTACAAGTTTTAGGTCATCTATTGCCATCCATTGTCCCAGTATAGTAAACAGACCGAAATACAGCTGTCTTTGAAGATTTATTGATGGGAAGGAATTTCCCCTTTGATATGTGAGCTAGATTATTGTGTGTATTATTTCATTCCGACTTGGGAACAATGTTGAGGTTTTACACTTTCTTCTGCAAAGACATGTCATACCAGCCATTTATACAAGTGCATATTCTTGTTTTACAAACCTTGCTGAAGTTCACAAAGAAGATATTCTTCCTCTTTCGGTAGAAGTTTTCAGTTACTGAGGGACAGCAGAGAAACTATGCCACCCAATACAATATCTTGGGACAAGAAGTGAAGAACTGCGCACATAGCATGAGGCAATCAGATAACTGCAGTATTCTTACTGACACTGGAATCTGAAATCTATCATCTGGGACAGTGCGTCCAGGAACCCCATTGATGCTGATGTTGCACTAGAACAGTCTGGCATGACTTACTAGCACCTGTTGTACCCATCAGCTGAACCTCCATTTCCCCACCTGATAGAAGGCATATTCACATTTCAGCATCTTGTTGCAGTATTTCCTTCAGCACAAGATGAACCCTGGATAAAATGATCATGGAAATTTTAATCATTAAATTCTTACTTTTATCTTCTCAGGCCATTTTTGCATTGTTTGCAATTGTGGACTTCCAGAAACCCAAGAAGACTATAATAACTACAAATTACTGGGCAGTCCATTTGTGTCATCAAGGATGAAAGTATTGGGTGCGCCCAGTATCTTGCCCATCATGAATAAAGATCCCCTCAATAAGACCTTTAAATTTTCTAATGCAAGTAAATTATTTCTTGTTTACAAGGTGCCCCTTTGGGTAAATTTTTATAAGCAGAAGCTTCACTTCCTTATTCTACACAACACGATGCCTATAATCTGTTAATGCTATAAATTAGCATTTATCTTCCCTGCTAGAATTGCCATCCCTACTTTCTAAAGCAGTAACCGTATCTGATTAGTTCTGCAACATACCACTAAGTATTGCTGAGGAATGAAGACAGGACCCTTAAAATGAGGTGGCTGCAGTGAAAACCTATAAAAGAAAGTCACCACCATTGGTTAACTTTCAAAGAAAACCCCCAGACAAACACCACAACCAAAACAAAAGAAATTGGCAACTACTTCAGGTACACTGGAGGATGTGATAACTATACCCATTTTATCAGCTTACAAATTGACCTTGAGGAGTTTATTACTTCACAGGAATTGTTGCAGACAGATGATACATGCTTTTGCATTGTAAACTGGGCTTTTACGTAGTAGAGGAACACAAATTCCTTTGATGAAATTAATGAGACGGGAACACTTTTATGTTCCTGTTTACAAGTGACTCCAAAGAGGTAGCTTGAGTTTCTCAAAACAAGCCCTTTGAAAATAATTTTTCAAGGTAAGGAAAATAAACATGGGGAATCGATGCAAAAAACTCTATTGAGAAATAAGTGACAGGAGTCAGTTGTTCAATGAGCCGCCCTTCCAAAAGCCTTTCCTCGGATTGAAGAAGGGACCATTAGGCCATCTACCTTCCCCTTAATTCAGCTTGGTGCCTCCAAACCAGCCCCGCTCACTTGTCTTCAACTCTGTGCTTTGTACGGGGGCCTGGATTTGGAGGTGCCAGGCAAAGAGCCTTGGCTTAGGCATTTGAGTGTCCAGGAGTGCTGCAATGCTATTCTCTCCCTGCAAAGGCACTGTTAGGTTAACACGCAACGCATTGGTCTTCCCCGCGCGCGTTGGCACCAGCTTTCTTCAAGCCTCTTGTCAGAGCTCGCTTTCTGCGCTTTCTCTCTCATCTCGTGGATCTCTTTTGAGCTGTCTCCCATCATCCAGTGTCTTTTTAAGGGACAGACAACACCACCGGACATGGGACGGCAGTTTTTGTATGCTAAAAAGCGTAACGATGTAATGGGATTTCTACCCACCCACCCCTTTCCTATTTGCACACCCGGTTGTGAAGATCGCCTCCCTTTTGTACCAGCATGAACTTCCTTGGAGCTAAGAATTTCTCCGAGCCCCTGCAATGGAGCAGCTTTCTAAGATACCTTCCTTGGCCCTTGTAGGCCATGTCACTCCATCCTGCAAGTCTGACTCTTTTCTTCTTTTGACCCTATTAAAACCTACTTGTTTGAAAAGCTGAGTTTATTAAATAATTCAGGTAACTCTGTGACTGTCTTGTCCCCATTATCACTCTGGTAATATTTACTCGGTCCAAAATTGCTGCCACTGGTGATTTATTTAGTCTTTTAAAGCTGTTTGCAATAGTACTTCTCTAGATTGCTGATGAAAATGCTGAAGAGCCTGCCCGCAGCAACACCCTCATTAAATGCTAGTGCTGCTTGGGCAACTGATCTGCTTTTCATTTAGTTCTTCATCTGTTTGTGCTTTATTAATTTTGTGTTGTCCTCACCTTTTTCTCTCTCACTAAATCAAGTACCTAGCGGAAGTCTATTACACTCCAGCCCAGACCTCTGGCAATTTAATCTGTAATCATATAAAGCAAGGAAATAAAATTCCTGGCTACCAAGACCTGTTTTCTATTAAAAAAAAATGAAGACTAGCGTGAGTTGTATTCTTCTTCATTCACCACGTAGTAGCTGATGAGCACATCTCCCCTGCCGCTACCTGACGCCAGGCTAAGAAGCCTGCAGCTACCTGTGGTACTCCCGAGGATGGCCCCCACACCAACACACTCCTCTATCTCCCAGAACATCACCACAGTGCCAACAACATACAAAGAGCAGCAGGTCAGAAACCTCTTCAGCCAACCCCTCTGGGACTTCCAGGCCACGCAAAAAAAAGTGATTTCACGGTGCGACAAGCTAATAAATAATGTCCTTTAGCATGGTCTTTGGATGAGCATTGAGTGTCTTGTGGGGCATAGGCATCTCCCTGCTCCTTTCTCGATCCTGCGCAGTAACAGCTATTAGGCCCTTCAGCTTTAGGTTTCTTTTTTTTTGGTGCATCACTGCTAAGAGTTACCCGTTTTCTTGCATCACTCCTTAGATTATGATTATGCATAAAAAGTCAACAAATGGTTCCTTTTGCCCTCGTGCTATGTGCAATCCCTATTTCTCCCCACCTCCCCATTAATTCATCCAGTCGATGATGTCCCTTCTTGTCACCCGGTAGGGCAGAGCGCTGTCTGGATGATGCTTTTCCTTTCCTTTCGGAAGGAAAAGGGGTGCTGGCCTGGATTACGCACCTGTGCGAGAGGCGCGCTGGGGGGGCTGTTTCAGAGCTCCGTCGCGGCGGTACAAGGGCTCCTGACGACCCCCCGAGCTGCCCGCTCCAGGCGGGAGCAAAGCGCTGGAAACGGCTCCCAGCAGAGGCGCGTGCCGCGGGGCAGGACGATGGGACCGCTCCCGCGGCTGCCGCCCTGCCCCTTCGGAGAGGGGCTGGAAAGAATCGCGTGTGCCGGCCAGCGCCGGCTTCCTCGGGGGAAGGGCCGTGGTTAGGCGGGGGCGCCAG
>NW_010286186.1:0-6312 GCF_000690775.1 Eurypyga helias
TCGTGGTATTGTGCTAGCTGGAGTTTAACTATGACAGTGGTCTGTTTCCACCTTTGTTTTGCTTCTTCCAGAGCAGGACAGCTCCACCTTTGTGCAAGGCAGGGAAGAGCAGGAAGAGGGGGAGCAAGCTAGCTCCATGTCACATTATGGAAAGCTGTGTGTGCTTCTGCACTCCTGCCTTCTGCTCCCAAGGATCTGCCTGAATGAATGCTCATGACCTGCCCTGTTATCCTTGGAAAATCTGCCAATAATTTCTTTAAAGCCTTGCACCTGCACACTGACAGCTGCAAAAAAAGAAAAATATCCCCCAAAATCTTTGGTTTTCACCTGTGTTTACTAGCAGGAGCCACAGGAGAGATCCGATGTGATTCCTTGATGCGGTGGGTAGGGCAGACAACTATAAAGCTTGCTGGTGTGTCCTGGGGTGTTTGTGCCAGGGAAACCCCCACACTGGGTGCAAGCCCCTGCTGCTTGCCCCCTGTGTGTTTAGGCAGTAATGCTTCCCATGGCATGAGATGGCACCTTCACCCTCCTCTTGCAGGCTTGCCTGGCCAGGCTGGGATAAGGATTTTCTCCGTATCATCTAGAAGCTGGGACATGGTCACAACCCTGGCATGGCAACAAGGTGAGGTGCAACTGCCTAAATGGTAATGCTCTTACCTGCACATAACACAGGACACTCCAGGGTCGCTACAATTCATAAGGCCATGAAATGGAAAGGGTGTTTGTAAAGGGTGCAGGATGCTTGAGAAAAAAGCTCTGAAGTCCCGTAAACTTCATGCATTTCTACATAACTGTCCCCTCACCTGAGGTGAAGCTGTTGTGTGTGAGGAGCAGAAACATGTGGCTGGACTTGTCCACCCCTATATAGACAGCATGCGTCAGTCAGCAGGGAGCAGTGAGAACAGCCTGCAGCAGCACGTAGAATGCAAATTGCTCATAAACATAATGTTAAAACTTTCTAGACAGCAACCCGAAATGGAGGAGAATCTGTGAACAACAGAAGAGGATGCACTGAGTGAGCTAGCTGGTCATGCCCATTTTCCACTCTGGATTTCTATTTTCCATGCCTGTAGCTTTCAAGAGGTCTTCAGAGAAACCAGGGTGTGGATGCCAGAGCTCCCATCCCTACTCAGACATATCCGAATCTTAGACACTTCCCAATGCATCTTCTATATCATATAAATAGTAAGCATGTAAATTAAATCACCCTGAAGGCATTTGGCAGACTGCTAATATTGAACCTGCTGGCAGGAAACCATCCTTCTTGCCAGGTTATCATTGACAGAGGTGAACTGAAATTAACTGTTTTCAAACACCCTCAGGGCAGGCAGAGAGGACAAGGTCACTGGGACCTTTGGGAGCCTGGAGGGAAGTGGTTCCTCTTCCCCATTGCCACAATGCTTCTCTGTGGAGCTGTGCTACATGCTGACCCCTCAGCCAAGACCAATAGTAATTATGGAGGCATGGACATGACTCCATAACTGATGCTGCAGGAATAATTTTGTGGTGATCTCTACTTCCAGTTCCTGCTCATGTCTCTCTGTATTTCTATACCTCTGTATGTCCTGTTGGGCTGAAATTTCTTGCCCTCAGTTTTCCCCCAACAGAAAATTTTGAAAAGTTCTGCAAAACCCCATGTCCAGCAGGTTTTGGCTTTGTAACAGTGAAGAAATGGGCAGTTTCTGTTTTTCACAGAAGATTGCAGCCTTCTGTTGTGACAGGTAATTCAAAAGCTGGTCCATTTCCAGACTTTCAGTCTGCCATGTGCTTAGCCTTCAAATGGGACAAGAGCCACTGCCAAGTTTGAAGAAGGTAATGTCATAAATAACAGAGTTATGAGCCTTTAAGCATGGGGCACTGAGCATGCTCTGCAGTGACTTTTCACTGTTACACTTCTTTTTCATCCTTAATGCAGCCCTTTTCATGGGTTAGCAGCTTAACAATAGGGCCACAAGGATAAAGTGGTTGCTAGACAGCTCTGCTTAACCAGGAATGGTAACAGTGCTTCCAGAGGAAGTTTCTTCAGGAGAATGGTTGAAAGGTTTGTCTGGCAGTTCCCTAACAACAAGTTCCCATCATGCTGATGGATGAAGAGGAACTCAGGGTTTCAGTCAGGGCTTGTTCTTGAACCCAGCCAGATCCCAGGTGATGGCTCAGAAGCAACACAATTGACTTTGCGCTGTGCAGTGTGGCTATAGAGTAAATATGTGCTTATGCTCCCTGTGCACAGCATGCACAGAGCAGGATCCTGAGAACTACAAAGAGAGACATTCAGATTTAGGAAAAGCCAGAATCAAGGTTGTGCAGGAAACAGGATACATAAAATAACTCCAGATATGCTGCAATCAAAAAATAAGATGTCCAAACTGCTCCAGGCTGAGCAGGCTGTGGATAGTGTGTGAGCTCCCTCCAGGAGACTGACCAATATATCATTTTAGCATTGACCCTCATTCATCCTTTATTTGCAGCTGAAATCTCCCATTTACCCATGACTTGCAACCTGTCCCCAGGTGAAGTCTGGGAACACTGATCCTCTGTGGGGCCAGACGGTGTCACTGTATCATCCATGTGAGACCCCACAGTCCTCACCGGGGCAGGACTGGAGTTCCTTCTGCAGGAGGAGCTTCTATTAATAAAGAATAACCAAACCAATCATTGCTAACCCTAAATACAGCAGGGTACAGGTCCTTCTTCTATCTCTTCCCTTGGGCTTGAGCAGGAGCCTACCCTGAAGCATGGAAGAGCTGTCCCCTCCCTGTCCTGGTGATCAGCAAAGGGTGCCTTGAAGAGCTTTCCTTGAAGGCAGCTGCCATCTGAAAGGGAGATATACCCCTCTAACACACTCGTGGGACAGCTCTGAGCATGGGATGCTGAAGCAATGTTTTATCAAGCAGCTGCCAGGTGGAGAGCTGTTCCCTGTGGCACGTGGGTGCACTCTGGAAATGTAAATCAAGCATGATGCAGATTTAAGATGCTCACAAGGATGAGGCAAAGACACCACCTGCTCCTTGGCCAGGCCAGGCACTGCCTGCATGAGCAAGCCACCCTCTGAGGGATGTCCCCTCTCCCCAGGTCACTGGTGATGACAGCCATACCTCTACCCTCTTTTCCCCATGTCCCACTTCTGATTCGTCTGGAAACAGGTCCCAGGGTGGGATATAAACTATACAGATGTGCTGCAACCAGTGGCTGTGCTGTCAAGCTGGGGCAGAATGGAAAAAAATTCCTGTTATCAGGCTGCCCTTCCCGATAGACACAGCCTGGTGTACCCCATTACCCACCATGGGACCTAGCACGTGGGTGATGAAGAGATTGGAAAAGCCAGCCCAGATCATCCCCTACACAGCTCTGTATGGATGAGAAAGGGGTTTTAGCAGAGCTGGGTGAAGACTTGGTTCCAGAGCTCAACTGAATACCTGGAATCTTCACTCTGGTCCACTGCCCAATGGAACTGGTTTCATACAAGCTTTGCTGTTTGTCATTCGGTTCCCAGGATCATTTATTTTACTGCAATTTAACAACATATGGACAAACCCACCTGTAGAATTAGCACCTCCAGCACCAAATTGCTGGTTGTGTGTAGAAAGCTAGGTACATTAATATGGAAGCTGACACTGAGTGATAAGCTGTGAGGTGAATATTGACTTAGAAAAAAAAATCTTCTTTCATTGTGGTCATGCAAAAACAGAGGAGTAGCAGCAATCATAAGCAGCCATGTCAGCATATCAGCCTTTCCATTAGCATCCCAAGATAACATCCCATTCCCAGACCTCACTGCTAGCCCCAGTGTTTGGTATCAATGGAACCTGAGCACCTCCCTAGGGTTAAGCACAGGCTCAAGTGCTGTGTGGATGAGGGACATACAGGGGAGAAGCTCAGATCCTGCAGTGTTATATCACTGACACTGTTGCACTTTTTGTGGATATGCACAGGCTCATGTTTCTTGTGTCTGTGTTGCATGCCAGGGCTGAGAAAAATAATCCCAATACAAGGAAGCTCTCTGCCAACCTTCGGTAACCCTGAGGAAATGTGGGAAGTCTTATCTGCAGAGAGACATAGGGTTTAAAATTAAACTGCAACATAAAATTCTGCTGAGAGCTGTCACTTCAGTGGTATTTTATCATGGCATCTTTCTGTCAAATATATTGCTATTGTTTAATATCAATCACGTCAATGAATACAGGTTTTATATATATTTATGCAAAATTTCAGTTTCTGCTTTCATTTGCTTGGGTATTAGAAATTGCATTACACACATTTCCAATAGCAGCTTAGCTTTTTTCTTGTGGGAGAACTATCAATAGTTTTGACGTATTTTTATGTGGATCACTTTCTCAGTAAAAATATTTGTAAAACTTTATTCGCATATCCTATCCACTTCAGTATGGTGCAGTCATAAACGAGCATGGAGAGGATAAACTCAACATGATCCTGCACTGGCAAGCACATGAATGCAAGCAGCTTCTGTATTGCAAACTTTCTTAGGTCAGGAAGAGAAGAGCAGCAACAGAGCAGAAGGAGAAAGGGTAAAAAAATAGGGAAGTGAGGACTTTAAAAGAGTAAACGCAATTGGAGCAGAATTAAGGATAAATAGCTACTCTAAGTCTTGCTCTGTTACAGAAGGACCCCATCTTGTTCCTCCCCACAGCTCTTGGAAGGACCTGCTCACCCAGCAGCTGTGTGAGAGGCTGGAGGAAGGTGGATCTGACTTGGATGGCAGGTCTCCATTCACACCCTGCCTGCTCAGCCCAAGGTTTATGCGAGGAGGAGCCTGGTAGCTCGGCGCTTGGGATTTGTGTGGGACAGCTGCCCAGCAGCCTGCCTGCCATTTCCATTTCAAGCAGGTTTGCAGAGCCAGGTTTGAATCTCTCCTCAAGAAGGAATTTATCGATTTTCCTGGTCTCTTGTATTTTCCTGGTGCTCATATCCATGTAACCTGCATTTCTGCATCCTCACCACTGCCAGCAGGGCACGGTGAAGGTGCAGACCTGTGATGTACACCTCAGCTGCAGGACAGATCATAGCAGTCTGCCACTTAAAGATGGAGTCAACGTGCACATCCAGCAAGTGACAAACTCGTTTCTAGAGCTGTGTGCTGACGAGGCTGGGGCAACTGACAAACTACTGCATCACACTCTGGTATCCAGCTGCACTGTGGGGCAGGAGCTGCTGCTGCTGAAGGAGGCTAATGGGTGTAACTAATATGCCAAGAGCTGAGTTAAGGCTTGGATTACATCTCCTACCATATCACCGACTGTGAGGCCAAAGTCAGATGGCCCATCATTGGCATGACACCTCTACGGCAGCAAACAGCAGACTTGTGCAGCTCTTTTGAGTGTGCTGCCCAATACAAGAGTTCTGTGGTCCCAGTGGAAGATAGACATCCAAATTCTCTGTGTGTCTCTCCTTGGTGCTCCCCCAAAAGATGGCACAGGTTCCCCTAGATGGTCTGTCAAGAGGGTGAATTCTGCTAAGTGCCCCAGAGGCTGCTGTATGTCAAATATGCCTCCTTGCCCTCCTGAAAGAGCTTTGTTGTGGTCTGAGCTCTAGGAGGGGTAGGAGGAAAAGACACATTCAGTCCCTTGGAGCTGAAGTTCGTGCCTATTCATTAGCAAGGTTCTTAACAGAATTGTGATCATATTTTTAGTATGATTAGTGAGACATGCAGATACATTTGTTAACTGCTTTTGCAGTAATGCCAGGCAGAGCACAGGCCATATTAAATGTTCCAGGGCTGGTGTAAGGAGATGATAATTAAGCAATAATATGCAACCAGGGCTGTCAAAGGGTGAGAGCAGAGCAAAGCAAGGCAGATGCTGCCAGGAGGCGAGTCTGGGCAAAGAGAAGGATTTTCTCTCTCAGCAGCTTTTATTTAATTGATTTGAGTAGGACTACTAATGATGAGGCAAAACCAGGTCATGTGTTTATACAATTATCAGCTCCACCTTTCCTGCTATAAGAGAAACATGTAGATGATGAGGTAGCAAACTATGGGGAAATCCAGGTATACTTGTGGAAGTCAAAGCTGCTCCATGGCAAGGGTTGACTGCAGTCCTGGAAGAAGAGGAGGGTTTGTTGTACCTGGGCTGGGGAGGCTGCGGCACTGGGGATTTGCTGCAACTAGTGCTCTTTGTCCTAGGGTTAGGTCTTATCACCTGGCTTCATCAAGTTGCCTGTTGTTCACATAGGCCCAGATGAGCAAGGTTTTTGACCTCTTCTTTTACTGCTTTTACTGCTCCATCCTTGGCACCCTGCAAATTTTGCCTCAGAGTCAAGCCCCTCTATCTATCTCTATCTCTATCTCTATCT
>NW_010286187.1:0-6808 GCF_000690775.1 Eurypyga helias
CCATTCTATGATTCTGTGATAATCTGCATGTATTTATAGCTGTTTATCTTCAAATTATTTTTTGAATTGGTTGCTAAGAATTTTGGTGTTCATATAATTCTCATGTTAGCCTTTCTACATAGAGTCATGTGTATATATATAAGTGCAAATATTTCCCATGATTTTTTATATATTGCTCATCACACTGAAATCTCAGTACCCCCTAGATCATGAACTTCGATGGAAAAATAGATTAGCTGTCTGGTTTTCTCCTGAATCCTACTTTTTTCTTTTTTCTTATTTTTTTTTTCCTCGTCACATTTTAAGAAGTAGCTGGCACTTTGCTAGAAAAAAGAATACCTCCAGATGCAAAAACAATTATTTTGGGCAGTTAGACAACAGCTGAAGAAATTGAATGGGTGTAGGCCCAAGTCTGATGCATCTTCTGTCTATAATCCCTAACCAGTCTCTATCAACCACTATAGTTTGAGCTGGCTGTGCTGATAAAGGGTCTAGAACCTCTTGTTTTTCTGAGATTAGAGAAGTGGAACTTCTCTTGAGGTTACAGAAGTGGAACTTCCACCACAAAGTTTCTTCTTAAGCCAGTGTAACTGAAATGGAAGATAGCCCTAACCCTAAAAAGTTAAGTGTTCATATAGCTTGCCAACAGTATGAGCTTTGTCTGGCCATTTTGGAACTACTATCTTGTGGAAATTACTCAACATCATTTGCTTTTACGTACGAAGTATTCATTCTCATTACTTGTAAGAATTAGCTTGTAAACCTGCAAAACTGAAAGTGCTTAATTTTTGCTGAGTCTGATATTCATAGGTGAAGCTTCCCAATCCTGATTCCCAAATTAAATAAATTTTAAAATACAGACTTTTTTTGTGATAAATTTAGGTGCACTAAAGCAAGACTTCTTGAGAAGGATTATCCTGTAATGAAAATAATCAACCAGTTACAGTTTGAAAGACATACTTGGAGGTAAAATCCTGATCATGTTGTTGAGATCTGACCATTTACAGTGGCAAGTGAGAATTCTACCCAACATGCTAAATGAGGATGTAAGGTTTTTCAGATCTTGGATGCCTTCTGTGTTCATTGATGATATTTTTGTAGCTTGACTAGCAAAGATACTCATCTTTCATAGATTGCCCACCATCAAAATGATGGACAGACAATACTATTACTAATTATGCTGGTTGCTTAAGCTTGTTCAGAATCAAGGTTTCTCTTTTAGCTAAATTGGGATAGCTTCATATTCCAAATGGTTTTCTTTTAAAAATCACTGGAGTGAACAGCACTGTCATGTAGTTTAGTTACCTTCCTCAAGCTTTAACTGATTAATCCCATTTCCATGCCCTATATAAAGACATAAAAAACTCTGTCTTCTTTTGGAAACAGAATAAAACAACTCCTAAAGGAGGCATAAATACAACCTGTTCCACTACCCAAAACTATTTTTTTGCTGGTTTTTGAGTCATATGAAACCATTTAAAATTTAATGCTGCACAGGTTCCTCTTCTCCAACATCCTGTAATATGGGCAAACATGACAAAAAAACTAAGACACAGATAGTAGTTGTTTTCAAAATATGAATTGGCTATGGCCAAGGTGAGAAGGCTTTTGAAGGGTAAAAAGGTAGGCTTGTAAGAGAAGGGAAATGCCCGGGGCATTGCTGGCGGGTGACAGCAAGGTGTTTCTGAGCACTGACAGCAGGGTATATTCTGAGCTATAAGCTTTCTCAAAAAGCGCTGTAAGTGTGGCTGTGACACCACTTTCTTTAATGAACATGCATCTTCCTCATCTTAAGTATTACATCCCTTTTCCAAACTAAGCAGCACCTTCCTTTGTGACTTTGGGTGCGCTCTAATGCACCCACATCCCCTAAAGTGAAATGCACGGTGTGAGGACACGTGCCTTCATCAGGAGTGGTTCTCTGCAGACACGTATCTCCAGAAATCCTGTCAATTTAGGAGCCTGTTACAACAGTAAGGGTTGTAGCTGATTCTTTGGGAAAATTAACATTTCCCAGTTTCAACAACTTTGTGGCTTCTGTTCCCATGGAAACAAGCAGGGCTTGCTACAAACATGGTCTTGCTTGCAAGTAACTGTGGGTTATCAAGGAAGAGCTATGACTGAAGGTTTTGGGTTTTGTATTTTCATCAAAATGCAAGCTTTGAGCTCAGTAAAATAATTTTTGGAGTCTGCTCCTGTAAGTTGCCCCCTTAAAGTTCATACATTGTTCTATTCGTTGATTTTCTCAAATACCTGAGAGCAACAGAAATGAATTTTGAGTTTTCCTGTGTCAGATATCAGTCTACCTCAGAAATAATTAAAATGCTGAAGCTCCTATGTGCAGTGCCAGAGAGCACAAGTCTGATTTATTGAGCTTATATAGGTTGAGTAATCCACTACCTGGAACAAAAAGCAGACCTTTCCAAAAGGGTGAGTATGAGATAAGAAATATCAGAATTGAAGGCTGATAAACAGAGAAAACCGAGAAAACAGTGAAAACACCACAGTGTCCAGTCTCACTAAGCAGTAGTCTCAGTATTGAACTTAAACTGTTTTTCTGCTTTTATGGTTATCGCAGGGGAAGAGAGGATAAGGCACTCTGGGGGTATTGGTGAGATGTGGTTCTTCCTTCATAAGAGAAAGGTTAAGTAATTTTCCCATTTCCATACAGAAGATGAAGGTCAGAAAATGAGATAAATTACTGCCTTTCAGGTTCCTGCTTTTGTAGCCTGCTCACTGCAAGAGCTTTCCAAGTTTGCTAAATATTTTCAAACCTAATAGCAAACAACCCAAACCTTAGCCTTTCAGATATTTGATCAACATCATTAAAACTAAAAGAAGTAAAATTGTTTTCCTGTGTAGGATTTTGAGCTGAACAATGAGCTGAAAATGAATGTGTTAAATTTGCTGGAAGAAGTTTTGAGAGACCCCGACCTTCTGCCACAAGAAAGGAAAGCAACTGCAAATATACTGAGGTAAATATGTTTCTAATAATTTGGTATGTTAACTATAACATGAGAAATAGTTAGGGGATCATGTATCATAGAATTCACAGGGTTTGGGTTTTCTCCAGAGTATTTAATTTTGAAGGATTAGTAAGTGTTTTATTAGCTATAAAACACAGTGTGTTTTAAGTTTCATTCATAAAAATATCTGTATTAGGAAATTTTGCTGCAGAACAGCTGGCAGCCGTGGGTTCAGTCTTTATGCAGCAGGGAAGATGCTGCCTGGTAAAGCAACAGGACCACTCACTATATATAATACCTTGAGGAACTCCTATCTCAATAATGAGCCACCCACTCTGCTAAGCTCGTGAGAGGCTGATGTTATGACATCCTAACAAGACCATGCTTGCACCTTCCTTTGTGTTGACACCTTCCTTTTGTTGACACTATGTGAGTTCTGTGGGTAGCTTACCCAGAGGAATTCTTGTTTAATAAGTGCCATGAAATAAAAGACCTTTAAGCCTCTGCATAACCAGGACTATTCAAATTAGGGTTAGAACACCTTATTTTGTTACTTAGGGTTGGTATTACAGAATTCAGCCTCTGATCATGCCAAAGAGACAAATCTTTATAAGCATTTATCAGTGAAAAAAGATTTGTCTGTGTGAATATTTTATAGTAACTGATTTTCATATAAATTGTTCTACATTACTAAGAAGCAGTAAATATTTTAAGACTAGGCAGTTGTTAAGATACGATGAAAAATCACAGGTAAATATATGACGTGCTTCGTTAGCATTTTTGTAAGTATTCTTCTGGAAAGCCAATGAGGGTGGACTAAATGCAGTGTGTCTGAATTTTCCAAGATCATTTGACAGATTCCTCCATCAGATACTACATGAAAAAGAATGTCAGAAGAATGAGGGAAAAATTGTTCACCTGGGGGGGAAAAACTTAAAGAATAAGAAACAAAGATATGTTCTTAATAACAGCACTTCATATCAATGGGTTCCTACTTAATTTTTACATACATAAAAATAAACCTTTTCAATTATGCTTCATGTACTGTTATTCAAAGTAAAAGTAGTAAGTTCATTTCATGTATTTCCTTGGATGAAACAGCAAGAAAGAGAGCAAAAAGGATTAGGATTATGGGTTTTAATAATATGTGTGACAGAAAGGTTCTGTCAGATTCCTCACAGTGGGAAAAATTACCTTAAGACCATTAGCTTCTTAAGAAAATATGAGAAAATGAGCCTGCGTTGGCTGTTCCTGGCAGAGTAATGGATCAGATTTATAGGCCTTTAACATACAAGTTTCTTAGCGATTTCCTGTATCCAGTTTCCGATTAACCGATTTCCATTAACTGTTGCATCAAAAAGTGGGACTTTGTTTTATATGTAAACTGTGAGTTACCCACTTTTGCATCCTTTCTGTTCTGTGAAATGGTAGGTATTGTTTGTCTTCTCTTTCATTCTAGCACTTAACTACTTTAGTATCTTATCACTCTGTGCAGGTATCTGAGCACAGTGTATACTTCTTTTGCAAAAAAGAAAAAAAGAAGTTCTGTAAGAAGTGAAAATAATGAATAAGTAAAATTTTTAAAACCTGAGAAGTGAGGAAAAAAAAAGCAAAAGGAAGGAGTAGTGAAATAAAACAATACTCAAAAACAAAAATTGAGTAAAAATTTTAAAAAATGTGTGCCCACATTTAATTCAGAAAAATGGGTTTTCTGGCAATTAAGAGTGGTTTCCAAGCTTTTGAAAAGCACTGTAGTTACTCCAGAAGATGGGTTCTCAGCAAGATAATATAGCTGAGAAGATGAAGTTACAGGATTAAAGAATTAATCTGCAGTTGAATTGAGTTGTTTGTGTGTAAACGTGGATCTGTGGTAATGACAGCGAGGTGCACGTTCTTTTACTCATTCACAAACCTTCGTTTTTATTGCTTATTAGAAATATTTGTAAGCTTTGAACTAACTGATCAGGCTTCTAGCCCTAAGCTGTGGCCTGATGTCTCACGGTGACTGTGAACACACGCTTCTGGCTGCCTCAGGAACCATCTCAGCTGATGGCAGCAAGCAGGAGTCCCTCTGGTCCTCCATTTCTAGGCTTCCTAGTGGATTCAGAGGTGGAACTAAGTCAAGACTGTTCTTTGAAAACTTAACTTCTTAATAACTCAAAATGTAAAGCTGAAGAATAGTTTCTATCAGGAGGGTTTAGCTTTTTTGGCAAGTTGGAAAGGTCCTTGCTCGGTTCTGGAACTGATTTCATGAAGAATGAGAAGCCAACAGAAGCAGAAGAGACAATAACTACATGCCTGCATCCTATCTGACAACACAGTTGCATAAAGCCAGATGGCAATCAGGTTTCTAGTGCCAGAATAACCAAGTTTTTTCTGTATTTGCACTAAAACCAAAGATACTGCTTCTGACAGTGTATGCTTCTGATGCAAAAAAAGGATGTGGTGACATGGAAATGGTTTTTCCCCTGACATTCTTGCCTGATGCCTCCCATGGGCCAATGGCTGGCTGTGGAAGTAGGTCAAAGCAAACACTGCACATGCACTTCCCTAAGCTGGGAGAGTTGTCTCTATTACTTGTTTCTGAAGATTACTATTTATTGTAGTGGGGACAAGCAAGACTATGTTCCTCTTGACCAAGAACTGCTAAGCTTTAAGCAAATGCTCCCATACTGCACCAAGATGTTGTGAACAGACACCACGTTCTACACCAGTTTCCCTCTCATATCATTGTTTTCTTTTTTTCTGCATCAGATTACAAGTTTTCTATCATTTGCCAACATGGCATATTACAGTCAATATTGTGAATGTGAAGAGAAAGCCTGTAATGGAATAAAATTATTTTTGAGTTCCTTGAACTATAGGTTAAAATGACAGGGTGAGGTGAGAGGGGTTTTCTCTCTTCATTGACTTAGAAAAAATTCTTTGGTGGGACCCACTGCGTCCGACACATAACCATGAAACAAACTGTAGACAGGTAATGGAGGACTCCTTCCAAGGTAACTGCCCATCATGAAGGAGATTTGTCTACCAAAGCTGTATGAAGTTAGGCATCCTGGCTGTTCCTCCAGAGAACTTAGAAGACACCTTCCTTTCTCAGACAGCTACAGAACACAGGCAGTGACTTGCGGAACAGGGGAATCCTACCCTGGATTTCCTAAAGGTATCTGGAGTCTTTCCTGTAGAAATGTGTAGGGGTGCACGTTTTGAACACATTGTATTGTGTTCTTTTGGTTCACATACCAATATCTGGTTTGGAGAAATGTTGCTCAGTCCATCACCACTGCATGCCCACCTCCTTGGAAAGGTGTTGTCTTTCTGAGTGGAGGGCTTTCATCTAGTCCGACTCAGAGGAGGAAAATAAATTGCTCACCTAGAACTGAAGGCATTTTTACCATTCTTAGAAATCAATTTGTTCAAAGATTTTTGACAGCATATTTTTAATGTGAAAGCACATATTTGTCATAAATGGAAGTTTTGATGAGACTTTCATTCCAAAGGCATCCTGAGGCAGGATGAAAATGGGAAGGAGGTGTGAGCCAGTTGACATATCCCTCATGAAAATAGTCATTCACCCAATTGCTAGGTGAGTGTCATAAAATAGGCTTTTTAGTTGTGCTGAAGAGATGCTTGCTGCAGGCTTTTATATCTAAAAGGCCTTGGCTATGTCAAAACAGGTAGCCTATCAGAATTCTGGTTTGTCAGTCAACCCTCACTGTAGGTCTTGGCTTTGCTGCACATCAGTTTTCATAGTCTACTCTCAACTCTGAAAAGTAGAGGAATTCAGAATGAGGTTTTATGATAAATTCAGTGTTCACTCGTGCCTGACTAACTTGGTGGCC
>NW_010286188.1:0-6686 GCF_000690775.1 Eurypyga helias
TATGATTCTATGATTCTATGTGTATACCTGCGTGTGGACACATTACACACGTGATCTTACAGCAAAATCATGGAAAACATAGATATTCAAAGCCATGTTGTAGTTTAGTACAACACAATGGAAGGAAGAGGATCTCCCAGTGTGAGCTGTGCAAATGACACTGTTCTGGCTTTAGCAGGAGGAATGTTTACTACTGTTTCTAGGATTGCAGTCTTCAGGAGAGCAGCAGGCGGTGGTACAGATTCACAAACCCTTCCTCTTTCTTGAGCAACACTTTCCACTGTTATCTGCTGTACAAAGATACACAGATCCAGAATTAGTTCATTTCCCCAGAGACTGAATTTAATCCAAGAATTAGCACATGTGCACAAGAGAGAGTAGGACTGCAAGCAATGAATTTGACATGATAGCTTATTTAGGATTAGATACCGGTCCTACTTATGCACCTGGAATAATATACCAGGGCTGAACCCAGACCATGTTGTGGTCAATGCCTAAACTATGTCCTGTGGATAACATGGTTTAGGTAATATAGGTAACAATGAAATATGGTATTACTATAATGGGTAAAAACAGCACACTGTGACCATATGGAAGATACCATATGAAAGTACATATATTGAATAAATATTTTTCTTTATCCCTAGGTGGTTGATCTGTTGGTATCCATGTGTCGGTCTGCACTAGAGTCACCTAGGAAAGTTGTCATTTTTGAGCCATATCCTTCTGTAGTTGATCCTAATGATCCTCAGATGCTGGCCTTTAACCCCAGGGTAAGTAGTTATCTTTCATTATGTCATAGGATGGTTTTAGTCTTGCATGAGATTTCAAAGCAAAGCCTTCTTCTGGAGAAGTCTCCTTTACCATAAGAGACACAGCTCCAGAATATGGCAAAAGCATGTGATTATTTTCAGAAACTTGTAGTTTTCTTAATTGTCTCTGAGAAGGTATTTGGGTATAAAGTCTAAGTTGTGTCCAAAGTTATGTTGGAGCCAGGAAATTATTCGCCAGGAAAACTTCGTATTCTTCGTGTCTTTCAGTGTACACATTGGACACAGAGAGAAAGATGGCCTCTGGGAGGTGCAGACCTTGTAAACTAGGGATTTCCAGTCCATCTTTTTATTCTTAAAGTGGTTATTGCTGTCGTCTTATTTTATCTTTGCAAACAATTATGCCCTTAAATGTAATTTTATCAAGCGTTCACATAATAGTTGAGTTTTGTAGAAGCATCTGTTTTGAAGTAAAGAACGGTATTTGCATCACTTGCTCCTCAGACTGCACATACTGCCTCTCAGGGAAGTCCTCAGGAAGCTGTGAACTGCATCTCACTTGAGTCATCCCCAAAGGCATAAATGAGAACTTTGGATGTCCTGCATTGGGATGCATTTCACTTTTTCTTAACAAAGGCCACTTAGCTGTGGCTAACGCCGCAGGAAGGGGCGAGTGTGTTCTGTAGTATGTGGGAAGAAAGACTTGCCAGGAGGTGCTTGGAACGGGGCTGATGAGGAGACAGCTGGTCTGGTGGCTGGGCAGGGTGGGAGTTTGAAGCAGATGAGGGAATATGAAAGAGGATCACACCAGAAGAGGAATGGAGAGAGCCCCTGGGCTGGTAGGACCCACATTGCCTCCTCCCAGCTTCTCAACTGCATGGGTGAGGTGAAAGCCCATGGGCAGAAGTCAGCAAGACCCAAAGATGGGTAACACTGAAGTTCCTGAAGGTGATGTGACACGCATAGTTGGTGAAGCTCATCCACTCAGGAAAGGTGGAACTGCCTGGTCATGGTTCCCCTGCAGAAGGCAGGCAAGAATCAGGGTGAGGCAGAGGGACAACTGAAGGACCTCTGATGTTTTATAGAGCTGTTGGCAAAGTAAACACATCTGCTTATTTTGCATTTTATTTAAAATGTTACAGTCGCTGCGTTATTTAACTTAATAGCATGTTGTCCAAGTAACTATCAGAACCTGTGCCTCGTTACAAATATTTGTTTAAAAAATGAGCTATTTTTTTGAGTGTGTTGGACATTCCAGTGAAATTCAAAGAGAAACCACCATGATAATATTTTTGGATGGAATTTTTCTGGACTATGGATGACAGTCTACATGTGAAGTGGAAGAAAGCTATTGGGTAGGAATGTTTGAAAGAATTGGTTTGCTGAATACTCATCCTAACTTTGGTTTTATACACAGTCAAAGAATTCAAGTTTTTGTAGAGCCACAGACTAATATTTTTTTAATTTGTTTGCTTTTTTTTGTTACATCAGAAGAAGAATTACGACCGAGTCATGAAAGCACTGGACAGTATAACTTCTATTAGAGAGATGACACAGGTGAGTTCAAAAATCTTTACCTTACTTAATTGCTATTTCTAGAACTAGGAAGATGTGCTTACGTACGGTGGATATGGCAGTCAATAGTATTATCTGTTTCTTATAGAGCTGTAACAATATTAAAATGTGTGTTAAAAATAACAAACCTGGAGTATCCATAATGACAGTCAAATAAAAGTGATGAAGTAGAACTCAGATCTTTTGAAGTTTAAATAAGAGATAATAACAGCAGAATGAGACATTGTAATAAGATAATCACCAACTGCTGCACTTCTGGAAATATCAAAGCCAAACTGTGTCTTTTATTTCCAAAGCAAAAGAAATTGATTTTGTGACAGTGTTCTGAGTGATAGCTTTATCAGCTGAGTATGGCTGGGGACTTGGAAGGCTGGGTCTCTTGGGATTGCTACCGTATGATAAAGTGGGACAGAATTTGATAGCTGTACTTATTTGTGTTATTACCCTTCCTTTCCCAAACAGCCCAGCTGATTATAACTGATTATTGAAATCTCTCCCATGTACCTTGCTTTTCCAACTGCTATATAAATGTAGACTTACAACAGTTTGTAAGTCTTACTCCATATGTATTTGTAAACTACTTTGTGATTCTGGAATGAGGAATGAGGTGTATAGAGAGGAGTAATATAAATTGACAATTAAAATTCACATATTTTTGTTACTTAATGTAACATCTTTTGAAAATTTTTAAAATCAGGTATTTCTGGTACCTGATGTCTTTTATAAAGAAAAATAACCACCATTTTGCTTTTTTTAAATGTTAAAATAGTTCTTGGACTGAGGAGTTTTAGAGGGATGCTTTGCACTGTGATTGAAATCAAGAAAAATTTTCAAAAGGATTATAAAATGATACAGTATTTGACTTTACCAGTTTATACCATGAAACAGTTAAAAAAATATTGAGTGGATTATCATGGTGTATTTTGAGACACTTAACCTTGAGATGTTGCAGTCCAATTTCTTAATCCAAGAGCTGAACATAAATAGACATCTTCTGCTGTTCTCCCTGAGATCACCAGTGTTGGCTATAACATAATAATTTTGATACTAATTATATGCTTAATATTTTACTCCAAGAAAAATAATTGCTATATTAATTCTTGTTGTTGTGAAAACACAGTTGTAACTGTACAACGCTAAATGTCAGTAAAACTGTGATCTAAGCCTAATAATGAGTCCCATGTATTCATTTTAATAGATTAAATCATGGGCCATGTAACATATAAAATTCAACCTTATGATTTCCACTAGAAATAAAGAACGTAATTACTCTTTTCTAGGCACCTTACTTGGAAATAAAGAAGCAGATGGATAAACAAGACCCGCTTGCACATCCTCTTCTACAATGGTATAAAAATGACTTGCATGAGATGATAGTTATTAAAGTACCAAGTGTAATGAATAATCACTTCACCAGTGTAATTTGGTATAAACTCACCCTAAGAATTAGCATCAAGATTGACATTTTTCTGGACTGTTCTAGATCTCATCTGGGCCCTTTGGAAACACTGGAAAGACTCCAGCTCACATGTACAGCCTCTGATCTTATTCTCTAGTCAAGATTTTGTCTATTTACATCTGATAGAGTCAAAGGCCGGCAGATGGGTGCTTTGTGGTGGCCATTCGTAACACATTTTTAAGAAGAAAAGTTATGTTTGGTTACTGTGTCTAATACATCTAACTGTTTCTTATTTTAGGGTTATTTCTAGTAATAGATCACATATTGTGAAGCTACCGGTGAATAGGGTAAGTGTCTGTGAGTTCTTCATTATTTTCTCATTTCTCGTGGCTCGTATTAGCATTTATTAGAGCCATATTAGGATGAGATCTGTTTCAGAAACTTCCATATGTTTCATAAACTGAAAGGCATTTTTACTCATTGATTTCAGGTAAAAACTATGGCAATGGGACCAATTTCAACATAGTTCATGTAGTTATTTTGATGCAGCCATGTATTTATGAAGCAGCATGGTATCTTAAGAACTACCATTATGGAAATGCAATGCTTCTGTGTTAATCAACTTCTTTTCACTTGTGCACTGTTGTATTTTACAGCAACTAAAGTTTATGCACACTCCCCACCAGTTTCTACTTCTCAGCAGTCCACCAGCCAAAGAATCCAATTTCCGAGCTGCTAAAAATCTCTATGGAAGTACCTTTGCATTTCAGTAAGTACATATATTCATATTAATCAAAGGTTATCAAAATGCCATGCTATTTTTTTTTGTTCTTGCCAGTTGAGGTTTACAGATGTGAATTTATTGTTTTAAAGGATTACTGATTTTCATTTACATTTTACACTGTGGGTTTTAACACTTTTTCAATTTTCCAGTGGTTCTCACATTGAAAATTGGCATTCCATCCTGAGGAACGGCTTAGTTGTTGCTTCCAATACGAGGCTGCAGGTAAATAGTAGAGTAAATAGGCTTAGGCTGACCTGTACATGCTTGATTACGTACTAGCTTAGGCAAGAAAGTTTTCAGGTGGTGTGGTTGGTATTCATATGGGTGGAAAAAAGGGGATGATTTCAAATACCTTTTGTTTACTGGAAAAGGTACTTTTCTGATGCAATTAAAATGAAACTGTGTGTCTGCTAAAATGGCTAGAAAATCTCATTGCTGGAGTCAGCGTTTCAGTTTTACATTGCGGAGCAGCACCTCCAGGAGGCTTAGCTCGGTACTGCTTAAAAGCAGTCGGGATTAAAATTTAGGGCTACGTAAGCTATATATCCATGTTATAGAATACAAGATCACACAAGATTTACAGAAACTGGATTTACAACATCCTCTCCTCTCCTGTCGTTTCCTTGGAAATGAAAATAAGAGTGTACTGGCCAGGAGGGAGCTATTGCAAACTTCAGTTCCTTTTCTCAGACTGAATCATCGGGAGACCACTGTTGCAGAGCAGAGTAGGCAGTACCAGAGGAACTGGGGAGCTGTTCCTCAGAGTATTTTAACATCATGGTTTTGACAGCTGTTCCCCAGAGCTGAGTCTCTGACACCTTGGAGGAGGATCACAGGGTGCTCTCTAAGGATCAGGGTGCAAAAGACACTGGAAAAAAGAGGAAATGGAAATCTCGCTCTTAGTGGTTTGGGTGTTTTTGTTAGCATCTTTGGAAGATAATCCCCCATGAAAGCAGGATTTATACACCAAAATTCACCAAAGTAAACCCCTTTGTTTATGCTCGTTTCGTTTTTGGGGTTTTTTTGGGGTGTCTTTTTTAGGAGGCTTGAGATACTGAGAATAGGAAGAAGCAGTAAAGCCCTATTTTATACAAGTCATCATTTTTAGATCCCAGTTCATCCTATTTATCCCAGTACCAACCTGTCGGAAAAATATCTACTCACCGAGGGTCCTATACAACATTGTAGGATCTGGAGGAGTGAGAGTGTGTTTGCATATTCCTGTGAGAGCTCTGGCACATTGCGGAGACAGTGCAAATATCATTGGGTCAGAGGAGAGAAGTAAGAGTAGGAATGACTGAAGCCCATTGGTCATTTATCTAGGCAGGAGATACTCTGGGTTCTCCTTTGTGCTCCAACAGCTACTTGGTGTATTTTCTTTAAAGGCTTTTCCACATAAAGCGGTCAGTCCCTGATGGAGAACTGAAACCCATACTTCCCCCTATCCAGATGAGAAAATGACTGCAGGGCTAATAAAAAGTGCTCACTTTCGTTGCTTAGCCCAAGCTTCCTGACACCAAACAGTGATCTTGGTGAAGAAGAGGCTTCCCTTTCCTCTTATTTTTTTTTTTCAGACAGCTGGTAGCTTTGTGGCTAAAGTGTAGTCCTGCGGTGATGGGATATGCATGTCTGAATTGGCTCAGGCAAAAGCCTGATTGAACGCATTCCTCCAGTACTCAGGCTGAACCAGTGACTAAATTTTTCTTAGCACATAACCAGCACATGTCATCAAAATCCCTTAATTTCTTACCTTAAAGAAAATGAAAGCAGCTGTTGCTGCTGGTGATTCATAGAGGCTGGCTTAGGCTGTGCTTCCAGCTAAGGTTTTGATGGGAGACACATGCTGATCTTGCTCAGCCTCATTAAATCTGAGGTGCATTTGGCCATGTAATGAAGCATGGTCTGTAGGCATTCTCCATGGTAATGTTAAATTTAAAAACATAAAATGCAATTTTGTATATAAGCCTAAAAAAAAAGTGAATCTAAAAAATGTAAAATTATATTTGGGTATTTGGACATAGTTTCAGAATATACAGTATTTTGGTTGTATATTCGCAGCATTTTTTAAAAGACTTCTTTGAACACCATTTATTACCAGGCAATAAATTAGCGCAGTGGGGCAGATTCTTATCTGCATTATGACCTGTTCCTATTATTA
>NW_010286189.1:0-5852 GCF_000690775.1 Eurypyga helias
GGCACCAAACTCTGTCACTTCACCCTTTGCTTTTCTGTTTTAAAGCGGAGAAGAAAAGTGCATCGCTGCAAGCCTGCTGTCCATCCTGAAGGGTGGTAATAACCCATCTCTACCTGAGGAGAGGTCCCCATGCATATCCACCCGATACAGGAAGGGTATGAGGGAGAGGATGGCAGGTTGGGACAAACAGTTGCTGGGGTGTTTCAGTTATGGAAAAGGGTCTTTTTCCCTCACCCCAGGAGCAAACGGCTCACTCTTGTGAAAACCTGAAACCCACCAGGGGTCACTGTGGACAGTGACAGCTCCTTTTTGGTCTCTCATAACTCTCCCATTCCTTGCATAGTCTGTTAATTGAATAAGCAAAGCAGGCCCAGCTGTCACAGCCTCTTCCTATCTTCCTAGATTTCTAAAACAGTCGAAGCTCCCTACAGCCTTGAGCTCATTTCTATTCAAGAGCATGTGGAAATGTGAGGCACAACGGGAGGGGGTGTCTTTACAATAGATTCGCACTGGCTTAATCAAAGTGGAAAGCTGTATGCCTCTTGGTTTTTTTTCAAAGAGCATCTAACAGGATTAATTTCAAGGTTGAGGATGCGAGTTACCATGTTTTCTTCGAAGCAAGGCAGAAAGGGCCATGGTGCAGGGCATTATGGGGCTCCCTGCCAGCCAGTTCTGATTCACGCTTCTTTGCCAATTAGTCTTGCAATGTCTGCTCCAAACAAACAGTTTACCAATGACCTTGCTCATTCAGCATCACTTCTGTACCTTGTTCTCCCTATAAAAACAATCGCTTGTTCTTATGCTCTGGAGCTGGCAATTCACAGACAAACGGTGAAAGGCAAGAGAGGCAGAATCACACAAAAATACATCTGCACACAAAAATACATCTGCACCCTCCCCATTCTTGCTCCAACAGCTCTGCCTGACTTCCCCCAGGAGCCAGCCTGTACAGGGAGGGTAAGCAGCGAGGTGAGCTAGCGAGAGGCCGTCCAACCCTTAGGGACACAGGCGCAGGCTCTCTGCTGCTCTGTGCGGCCGCGTTATACTGAACTGCAGGCCGCACTGTATCTGTGCTAAAGGAAATGTGCATTGGCAGGTATTTCTCAGTGACTTTGCTCCTAGGAAGCACACTGTCATTGCTTTTAATCATAAAAACTGGATATTGGGTTGGGAAGGGGCAGGGGGGAAGGACTGAGGCATTTGTTTTCAACAGAATGGCTGCATTTAGAGGTGTAGTAATGGTCATGTACAAAGCAAGTGAAAATCACTAGTGTTCCCCAACTACGTTGTGGTAAAGGTCTAAACCAAGGATTTAGAAAAAATTATACACTGCGAATTTAGGGAGGTTAGGACAGGAGAAACAAGTCTGCTATGGAACCTAATGCTAACAGATGCTCACAATGATGAAAGTCACCTAACAACATAAAAACTGTGCAGATGTTTGAGCTAAGCAGAAAGGAATCGAAGTCGATGCTCCTTACTCCAGCATCCCCTGTTGCAGAACATCCGTCAGGATCAAAGTGAAAAATTCTTGGAGTTACATCTCTCCTAAACAACACCTATGCATGGTAACACTTCAGCTATGAAGACATAGCACTGAAAGGCTTAAAAGCTCACTACAGTGGCTAGATATCCCTATCTTTTATTGGCTGAATTTTCCTGCCTGCTGTTTCTCATTTCAGAATCTATGGTTATCACAGAAAAACGTCTGGTCCCTCTTCCTGCTCTGCGCCTCATGTCACAAAAGAAATTGTAAAGCTCGTCTGAGCAAGTATTTACCTCTTTCCTTTCCTACCACTCCCAAGGAATCTCTCTGATGACTGCCATAAGCCTGATGAAGTATTTGCCTAATGTATTGTACTGCACCAAATTTTCAGGAAGTGCTTAAGTACAGATCTCAGAACACAGTCATTAATATAATCTGCTTTAGAGGCCTTTTTGGCTTTCAGGGGCATCTTTGTAGCCAGGTAAGAAAGCAGCTAAGAAACTGTTCTGCCTCTGCGACCTCACAGGGGTCCACATAGTGCCAATTCTTTTGCCAACAGCAGTCTCTACCACCATCACACTCCTCCTAACCACAGACACATCCATCCATCCACACTGACAGTCACTACCCTAACAAGGCTCTCGTACGCTCTTCTACCGTGAAGAAAGCCTCTGAGACAGCTCTGGAGCTGAGCGGAAGGTGAAGCCATGCCCTTAACTCCAAGGACAGGAGCAAGCCTACTTACCCTACTAATTCTCTTCAGCTTAAAGAATTCCAATATGCAAATTGTAATTAGAAGGAAGCGTTAGACCAGCCACTTCAGTGCTAATGTTGCCAACACGCTGCAGCGTGGTTTACTTATCAACATTTTGACAGCATAATTTTTTCAGTTAAAAACAGGGAGGAGAATGCAGCTCCCGCATCTCAGCTGTGATGGGCAGAGGTGACAAAATCAGCTGTTGGCCTTGTTGAGGTGACAGTCAATCTGACACACTTTTTCTGAGGCAGAACCAGCATTTCACAGGGACTGCTCAGTAGACTGTCAATGAATAACAGGCTGTGAAGGCAAGAAAGTATAGCCAGGGAGCAACAATGAGCAATTGCAAGCAGTACAATTGGCACACGTGGATCCTCAAGAGGATGACCTCCTTTTTTTACCCTCATTATTTTCACTAGGAGAGAAACTCCTGTTGAATTCACCAAGCTGCTGAGGATCTGCCACTGGGCAGGGTCTATCTAAAGTTCACAGCAACTGGGATGGGCCCATGATCATACCAATTAAATATAATCATTAGGAACTTGGCTTAGCTCCAACTGAATTTCTCAAATGCAGTCTACTCCCAAGCCTTCCTATACTTACAAATACATGTAAAAAGTTAGTAACAAACTATTTATGGCCTAGAAACATAGGGGATAAGAAGTGACTCAGCAGAAACAAAACCTCTGCTTTTAATTACTGCTATCAAGCTAACAGTTACCTCATAGTCCTTAGAGAAGCCAGGTTTTGCTTTAAGATTTTGTACTGTGAAGTAAACAAAGGCCCCAAGTTCTTCATACAAAATGAAGAAATCAAATCCCTGTTTTAATTGGGGGGGGGGAGGGGGAAGGCATTGAAATCTCAAGGACAGTACAATTTGTACTTCTGCGATGAGATGTGAGCAGCGTGAATTATGACTCTGATATTAAATAGTTCTGGTCCATCTACTGCTCTTCCCTCAAGACCAACTTCAATTTTCATCTCCACTGAGGTTAAAAAAAAAGACTGAATTAGAAGCATGTTTCTTCTCCAATTTAGCTTTCTCTAAAACGGAACCGTGGGGTTAAAAATGGCTTGGACAGAGGGTAAGGAACTATGTATAGCTAGAGTTAAGTCAGCAGTATTGATACATAAAAACATACACTGGAGTTTTAAAATAGAAACTGCATGCCTGGTTTTTAGCAAGGACCCACTTAGAGACCTTTCCATTGCCTGTGTAATGGACAGGATCAGGAAAGAACCACAAAACAAGGTAGGTATTCCATCTAAGTTGTTGTCTAACCATAGAAATTATAAAGTGCTTTTGGCAGTGAAACTCCCTAAGAAGTCAAAAATCTCCTAAGATTCCAAACCTGAATAAGGAGTACTGCTGCAAGAGGGCACCTTTTCTATTAGTCTGTATTCCACTGGGAGTCTTAAATCTGTAACACAGTGGTATTTTGACAAAATGCTGCCCAGGAATAAAGTATACAAGTCACATCTTCATTGTGTAGGCACTTCAGTCACTTCTGCATTACACAGCATGTTTTCTTCTCAGGTAGTATCTTCTACCTCCTGCTTCTTAATTATTAATTGCTTAAGCTCCAGCCATCACCTGCTTAGTTCCTGCAGCGTTAAATTAGGCCATTTTCTGTTTTATGCAAAGATCTTTAATGGTATAAACATGCTGATCTCTAGTCAAAGCCATTTACTAATTGGTTAGGGGTTTTTTTAGTACACCATAATTTAATTTACACATATGCGACGAAGAATCTTTTATAAAGGCCCAATGACATTTCAACTGCCATTGTATTGGGTTTTTTTCACTTAGGTGAAGAATGTGCCTTCCTCAGCCCTGGTGCATCCCTAAGGCCAGGGTCTGTTTCATGTTTAGTTTGCAGTTTGATACTTACGTCCTTTCACACAGAATTTACACCTACAGAAACGACAGTTTTCAATACTGAAGTAACTGCCAGTGAGTGGATCATGTCATTAAGCATGGATCCGCTTGTTGGTAAGGGCCGAAGTAACGTGTGACCCCAAGCAGCTTCCATAACTGCCTGCTGGCAGAGATGACCAAAAGGACCACACAAGTTCTTTTCTAACTGCTACAGAAATACGAATCTTCAACACCAGTCACTCAAAATCTCATCTGTTTCACATCAGCACCATCTATTCACCTATAAATTACAGCAACTTCCACCATACAACTAAACATCAGTATTGTTCAAGCTTAACTTTCCACAGCCAGCTATTCCACAGTCATACTGGTCCTACCATGGGCTACTCCTGCACACACAGTAAGCCGCAGCCTCTGGCTTTGGATGGAACGAAAGCAGCTCACGAGCTGGCACACAGGACAGCGATGGGGATGAAAGGTCTGGGTAGTGCACAGTGGGGAAAAGTAAACTGCTGCGTGCAGATGATGGCTGGGTAAGCGGGGTGGAAGGGGGATGCATGACAGCAGTGTGGAGGACCAGAGCCTCCCTCTGGGGCAGAGGAGACACCTTTGGAATGTGGATGTTAATGTTTAGAAAGAAGTTTTACTCATTTTGTCTGGTCTTCTAAGGAAAAAGGAGAATGTAAGTTTCCAAACATAAGAGTAAACTAAACAAATATATTCCTGTAAATATTAGTGAAACTGGATACACCTGCTATAGTGCAATGAATTCTTTTTCTTCACAACAACAAACAAAAAAGCAGACTTCATAATTCTTTTCCCACAGTTCCAACTTCAACCGACCACTATTTTTCCATGAAGGAAAAGGTCTCCACAGGAAATTCACAACAAGTTCTGGCTAGTATGCCTCAAAGAGAGCCTTAGCGAGCAGCAGAGGGGTGGCTAGCTCGTCGATAGCTCACAAAAGAAAGCATCATCTTTACCCGCAGAACTTCACCATGAGTTCTGATCTCTAAAGAATTCAGTGCCTGGCTTGTGTAGTTACAAAGCTGGAATTCAGCATGCCACCCTCTGGCCGTTACTAAAAGCAAATAAAAGCGGTGAACCACCTGGACTTTTTTAAGGCTCTGAGGCCCCAGCGCTGACTGCAGGGCCCTCCCCAGGGGACGGCCACACGTCCTGGCAGGGCACACAAGCACGGTGGCGCCAAGGTCCTTCCTCCTTGTGTGCCAGCGTCGGGCTGTCACCTCTCCCCAACACCCAGGGGAAGAAACCACAGCACCTGCAAGCGCCAGTGCAGCCGCGGGGCTAGCGAGGGCCGGCATGCTCACCTGCCTGAGGAATTCTCTGGAAGCTTCCAGCTCCTGCTGTGGGGCGGTGGGGGCACACAGGGCTGCGGCACTGCCCCAGGGGCTGCTGGCGGGACTTGGCGCTACGCTGTCACGGCCCAGGGCCGGCCGCCATCTGCTGTGGGTCGCTTGGCCCCATCCCTCACAGCACAGCCCCAAGCCCCGTGGGTGCTTGGTGCTCATTGCAGGGCATCACAGACACCTGTGGCCCATCTTGATCTGCACGCTCAGGTGGCAGCCTGGTCTGCCTGAGGAGACTGAGGGGGATGGGTTTCAGGATGAGGGGGGCTGCAGCTGGTGAGGATGTGCTCCCCCCCGTACCAGGCTAGGGTGGCACCTCAGGCTTCGGGGTAATAACCCCCCAACTCCCGGTGTCGCACC
>NW_010286190.1:0-6452 GCF_000690775.1 Eurypyga helias
ATTCTATGATTCTATGATTAGCCCTGTGCTCTTACATCTGCCTTCTGGAGCTGGTGGTCTACAAGGAGTAGAAACAAAAGCATTACAAACCAGAACCTGTGACCATCCATGCTGGGTTAGAAACCTGATCTGCATGGAAACAAAGCTGTAAGAATTTATTTTGCTTGTCTTTCTGTCTTTTCAGACATTTGGATTGCCATTTGCTGTGTAGTACTGACTTTGTGGCAGGAGACAGGGAGAAACTGTGTTAAGAACAAGGAAAAAGGACCAACTCATAGGTCACAGTGATGCCAACCTCTCCCATGATTTTAGTCTGAGTCTCAGAAACACCTAGTTCTTGACACTGGGGAGAAAAGTCAAATATATGATTGGGTACAGCCCAGAAATCAATAAAATTAATAGTGTTCCCAAAAAAGTGACTTTTCAAGGAAGACCATCATCATGAATAGTGTGAATGCTGTGGGTTGACAATACTGGTAACATTGTGTTAATTTCTAATCATTATTTATTAATTGTTTTATTTAAACCATTCTCTTGTGGTAGTCTATCAGAGTTGCCTGTTGACAAGTAAGTAGTTATGATAATCACAACATAGCTTGAACTATTATATTAATCTGGACCCAGGCTCCATCAAAGAACACCTTATATATCCTATTAATTCAAGCACTCACCTGACCATCTTCTAAACGCCATGCGTACTTGGTAAGAGCTGAAAAAAAAAAATATCTCTTGATTGTTTTAAAGTATAATTGTACTTTGCAGAGAGCAACTCGATACATTTGATCACTAAAGCATGCCACCTTGTACATTTACAACCAGATCCTGCAGACATGTGTGAAACAAGCAACAGTCAGTGTTTCAGGTGTTAAGTCTATTCTTCTGGCACTGCTAAAAAGTTGGACCAATTTGAATCCAAATTCTCACCAGAGCTCTGAGTGGATTCATCCAAAAGGGAACTTATCAAAACCAAAATGCTTTACACTGGAGAGAAATAGAATTTCAATGTAGAGCAGATGGACTTAAAAGTGACCTTCTCCCCTCCCTTTCTTCCACCTCCCTCAGAAACAATCCCCTGTACTGTTCCTTCCCACCCACATGCTGCTTTTTATTTGATTCAACTCTAGTGATTGAACTTTCTATGTTGTAAGACACATTTTCCTTTAACAGAGATATTTGTTTGGTACCTTACAGAAACAGATGTTGATATTTTCTATTTCTGTGTTTGCAGGCTGGTCTCATTCCTTACCATAGGTGATCCTGTATGAGAAGTGTGATGTGTGGAAGGGCTGGCCAGGCTGGCAGGTGTGAGGAGGAGCTGTAGCATGCTGGGGTCTTCAGTTCAAATTTGGCTGTGCTGGTGGTAATGCACTGATATTAACGTACATCCCACTGTGGTACAGCAGGATGACAACAGCACTGGGGTAGAAAGCATGAAATAAGGTGTAGCATTACACAAGTCAGAAACATGCATCCTGTAACAATGCTCATTTAGCTCTGTTCATCTTATCTTGCGTGGTAGGAAGGGAAGTCATGTTGAAGTGAATGTAGAATTGGCTTTGTTGGGATTGTACCAAGTTAGAGAGGGAGACAAAATTATGGATGAAAGAGAAGAATCACCTATTTTTTCTCCCCACTTGAATATCAGCACTCCTTTGTGATGACCCCAGTCCTTTTTCTCAGTTTGATTTTGGCATGTACAAGTGTTTACTGCTTTCAGACCTTTTCATTTATTTAAAGAATTGGAGGGGGAGGAAGGAAAAAAGAATAAAACTTGGAAAACAGAAAACCTAACCTATTTAACATGATGTTAGGTGTCCAGTTGTGAGAGTTGTGAGCTTGAGCAAAACGTTTTTTGGAGTGAATGAAGGATGCACTGTTATGTGGAGACACGTAAGGCGCATAACAGCACAATGCTTGTTGGCGAGAGGTGGGCTGGGACACTGCATCCTTCTTCGTACCCGAGAGCTCAGCGATGCCAAGTGGCCAGTGATTATAGCAGCTCCCTGGAGCTCCATTTGGAATGGAATTGGAAAGATGAATGTACCTTCTGCCTGAATAGCTCATGTTCAACCTCTTACTGATTCTTTTTAATAGTTATTTTAGTGATTAAGGCTGGTGGTGGCTCTTGGCGCCACTGTTAGTCTCTGAACTTCCCTGAAGAGCTGAAACCTGTCGGTCTGACGAGACTGGATGAAATTCGATTGTGGTGATGTGTAGAGAAGCTCATACTCCTTTCTCATTTTTTCTTCAGCTGCAGTGTTACCATTTCACTCCTTTGGCTATTTTTGCCTCCCAAGTATGAGAGTTCTTAACTGAACTGGAATGTACGGAGTATAAATATTTAAACAGATTTTTTTAACAGCAAAGGTAATTTCACGGTAAATAATCCCAGAGTTTATATTAGATTGTTTGTCATCATAAATTTTAAAATAAAATTCTGATGTTTTCCTTTAATTTAACTGCTTCAACCACTATCTTTGCATTGCATTAGAAATAGGACCCAGTTCATTGAAATTCCATGCTAAGCAGATGAGACCAAATGATCATAAAGCCCCCTCTTCCAGATCTTAAAAATCTGTGATTCTTTGTTGTGCAATACCAAACCAGTATTAATCAAGTTTTGCAATTAATCAAATCAGTTAACTAATCAAATTAATTTTAAAATAGCATAAACCTTTTCTTCCCACAGACCTACTCATGGATTTGTACTGATAGACCTCAGAGAGTTTTTTCATTTTTCTTGTACAAGCTGGTGGCTAGTATCAATACACCACCTGAACTTAGTCTTTTTTTATTAAGGAGTGAGTCTATTTTCGTTTTAAGCATTGAGAAACCACACTGAGAACCATGGTGAGCACAAACGAGAATAGAGTTGTGCTCAAATGAATTGCAGCTATGAAGCTGCTGGCTGCTGGCTGAGGTGGAAGTCAGAGTTTCACCACCCTTGGTGCTGGTTTTCCATAATCAAAGTTACTTTCTCCATTTCAGGTCTGACTGGTTGATAGTGAATGGCCACCTGCAACTCCCTGGCATGGAGGGGAGGTTTCCTGACCCACTGGAGCATCCTCTTGACGCTCCTCTCCTCCAGGGCAGGCCCAAGCAATCTCTGGCTGCATAATGGCTTGGAGAGATGCTGCAGTGGGACCTGCTTGAGTGCTCATAATTCCTCCCAGACTTTTGCCAACCACTCCAGGTCTAATACTTATTTTGCTTCCGGACTGTAGTAGGCTAGACAGCATCAGACTGGTTCCTGGGGAAAGCATTCATGACGTTTTTCTCAGTGGCTACATGATTTCACATGGACATTGAGACAGGTCTATAATTATGGGAATGCTTCTTCTGATTTAACTGTTAATAATTAACTTCCCAGTTTTTTAGTTTTGAATAATTGCTAGAGCCATGGAGTCATTTTTGTATATTATAAGTTTGACTAATTGAGTGCAGCCAGTATTTGTTCCTTCTACGCACATGATAAACCCCGAAGTGTTTAAGTCGCCCTGGGACACTAATTTTACACACAATTAAAACAGCATAACCTGTTAGCAATTATTCTCCCTGCATTGTTTTGATATTGATGCGTCCAGATTTGAGCACAGTAATTAAAAGGAACCACTGTTATTGTTGATCCCGCAGATAAACAAATGCTGATTGCGTGCTGTGAACTGGTTAATCAAGTTTATTTAACTTGTCATTAGTGATTCATCCCAGTGACTGTGCTGGGGAGCTCTTTATTTGAGTCCAACAGTATAATGGTTCTGGCTGTCTCCAGTTTCTCAGCTGCTAAATGAGTTTCACGAATTCTTTTAAACAGACTTCGGTAACATCTTAAGAAATGGCATTGTTACATATATTAATTGAATCCAGTTAGGGACCAAGGACTTTTCCTGTGAAGTGAGGATGTGATTTGAGACTTTGCTGTCCCAACTGTTCTCTGTCCTGACTAGCAGCAGAGGCGATTATGCTTACTCTGAGGCTGGGCAGGCTCTTTTGTTTGATTTTGATGATACTGAAGTGTGCCATGTTTAGTCTCACGAGCCAATGTTCTTTAATCCCGTTTGAGAGACTACTTCTGCAGCCACAGAAGCTCTCCTAAGGCAACACCCAGTCCTCAAGTCACACGTCGACAACCAAATAAGCAAACTCTCTTAGATCATCCCTGCATTGTGGGGGTCCATGTTGCTCAGGACCCTTAGCAACATCAGCATTACCATTTACTGCCAGTCTCAGCACTGGAGCATCCTGCTGTGACCACGAAAGCAAGTTTCAGACCTGGCTGGCACCATCTCCAGGGGTGTCTGGCTGCTCAGGAGGACACATCAACGGGGGAGTCAAGAGACCAACTCTTGTTTCTTATGCTCCTGGCTGTGGAAACTAATGGTGCTGGCTAAAATTAGATAATTTTAATGAAAAATAATTGAGGTTTTTTTTAGTCTTAAACTAATTTGCTATATTTTTTCCTCACTGTGGATGGAGGTAAAGCCTCCTAAGGGGCTAGAGTGCATTGATTTTGATCGTATTAAGGCTCTTGGTACAAACTGTACTGATCTCCAGAGCTAACCCTGTTTTTGTACAAGGCTGCAAAAGCACCTTCCTTTTAGGCATTTGTAGGTTATCTGTGCTTTCCATTGCATTATTTCAGAATAAGGTCTTTTTAAATGCCCATAATTTCCTAACTCTCAGTTTCTGAGCCTTGTGTACAGGTAATGTCTTGGTATGGCTTTCATGCTGCTACTCTAGGCAACTGCACTTGGCTTTCCTTTCCCTTCAGGGGTTTCTGAGTTATATTTCTTGAAGCTGGTGGTGTTCAGTGATCACTATTCCTGTAAGAACTTTCTTATCCTTCCAGCTGGCTGTGAATATAAGTTGTAAGAGGCTCATCATGCTTGTCCAGACTCTGGAAAACCTCAGCGTTAAAGGCACATTCCTCCGTATCACAAAAGGCAACATCAGATAAGTGGGACGGCTGGCTGTCACTTCTCCTTCTAAAACAGTCCACAATCAGAATGAGCAGGAATAACCCAAGGCCAGTAAAAACACTACTCTAAATCAATGTGTATCACACTGTTTTCTTTCTATTACAGGGCAACTATAGGAGTATTCTGTTGGGAGCACTGTAGTGCAGACCTTAAATAGTAGTGCTAATGTTTAGATTGTATTTTCATCTTTTCTGTGTTTTCCGTGCCAGATTTCTGGGATCTTTGCCAAGTTCCAAGACCATATATAATTAATTGTTAAAAAGGAAAATAAAGATTTCTTAAGTGCTAGAAGAATCTGTATGTCTGATCTAATGAACAATAGTTTTGTTTGTTTATCAATTGTTAATAGTAATTTACTCAAATGATTTTTCTGTCTGGAAGAGGGAGGATTAGGGCATGAGGAGAGTGATTCTCCTTCAGCTTCTGTATTGAATTTATATATACACAAAACATTTCTGCATTCAGTAATCTAAGTAGACAGGATGACATTTCTGACAGAGCTGTGGAAGGAAATGCAGGGGAATTTTCCTGGCTTGTCTGGACTGGGTGGTTGACTGGTCATTGCAAGCAATTTAGCTGATGTTATATTGAAGTCAGAGTTGAAGAAGGCTTGGAAGACCAGATGCTACATCTGTTTAAAAAGATACTCACCGTTATCTGGCGTTGCAATGCGAAGCTGACTTAAATGAGAAATTGTATAATTTTAGTGATCTCTCAGTTGTGCTTTGTTCCTAACTTAATTCGAAAGTTGTCCATGGATAAACTTTCTGGTCTTGAGGCTGTAACTCAACACTCAGTTTGTTCCACCATCTCTGGCTCTGCGTCACGATTTGGGTAGACTAATTCGGTCTGATACTCTCCTCTAAATCAACACGTGCGGCATCTGCTGGAATCTGTGGGATTTGATCTCATCCTGCTCAGCCACATAGTTTTTGCCTCACAGCCCAGTGGATCTATTGATTCTCGTGCAGGCTTCCTGCTTCTGATCTGACAAAAGAGAATTAGTTATATGTTTCTATATGCTTTGCTACCGAGGCTTCAAAATCCCTCTGAACCAAAGCCCCTGCTTACATGTTGCTACCATTCATTTTTATTGGCTTCACTAAAGTTGAATTCCTGTATCTTGATTTTTCCCTAATTCATTCTCTGAGCAGCTTGAAAGAATTCAACAGAAAACAAAACCTCAAAGCGCTTATATAATGAATTACTTTTAAACTAGACGCTGAAAAAGACAGAGTAGCATTTATCAGGAATGTTTGTGGGCTTGGTGGTTACGAGCTTAAAAAAATATTCTGTGGAAAGGCTTTTGTCCCATGACAGAGATTTAAAAGGCTACGGATTCGGATTCCAGCAGAGACTCAGGCCTGTAATCATGTTTGAAATGTTCCCTTTCATAAGGCTCCCCGGCTGCAGCGGGAGGCGAGCCGGCTAGGGGCTCGCCTGCAGCAAACCCATCACCTGTTGGGGCCCCGGGCT
>NW_010286191.1:0-6670 GCF_000690775.1 Eurypyga helias
CACTTCCTAAACTTGTCTATGAGGTGCTCTTCTCTGTTACAAAATGTGCCTCATATTGATAATTTCTGGCATTTTCCTCTTCTAAGATTAAACAAGGAAAGATTCAAAGGCAAAATGGTCCAATCAAATCTCACTTCTGTCAAGTAGGTGTGTTTTATTGCAGTGGTTTGTCAGCCAGTCGCTCTCTGTTTTTAACTTGATTCAGCTTCTGTTTGGTCCTGTTATGGACTAGAAACTTTCTTAATGTTGATACATGAGTCAATGTGATGCCATTATCTCAAACACCTTCACGCCTATTCTAAAATATGCAGGTTCTTTATCACTTCCAGGGATTTGTAGATGGAAGGGAGATATATATCTCCCAGGTTGTGGAAAATCTAAGTGGTGTGAAAGCTGAAGGATTGATAACTGTTCTCACATTCACTTACATCAACAGAGTCTCTGACTTTTTTTAGGAAGGCATTTGTCTCTTCAAGTCGGATTAGTTAAAGTCCTTAATTTTTAAGAGTCACTGCAAACAAATGTCCTACTGGTTTCTCATGGATATTAATTTGCAGAACGGTGGCAGAGATATAAAGCCATTGCGATCACTTAGAAATTCCATCTGGAGTTGCTGCCATTTTGCTTTGTCTTGTTGTCAGTCACATCCTGGTATATAGTCTCACTCCGATGGGACGAAAGTTGAGGTATATAAATCAAGGGGCCAGTGATCAGCTGCTCTGTGATCGGAATGTTACCCAGCCAATGATGTAGTCTCTATAAAACATGCAATGTATGGTAGGGTATTTTCTTTATTAGCCTCTGCCTGTCTGTTCTGCCTGTCATTAAGAACATTAGCAATACTTCCAGTGACATTAGAAAGATTTGGGTCAGAACTCAAAAGAATAATCTTCATAATATCTCTGGATTTGAGCACATTATTTGTATGACTGGATAATTTAAATTGCTAGTTTGCACTGGTACACATGTTATTTATGTCAAGCTTCTTGTGTATTCCAATATAATTAAAAATAACTCTGTTCCTTCATTTTAGTTAACTGGAAGGATCTAGTTAGAGGTAGAAAATGTTTTTCTCATTGCTATATTGACTTTTAGTAAATGACAGTATTAGCAGAAGTTCTTAAACCCTCTACGCTTTCATAACTACTGATCTGTTTTTAAAGCATGGGAATTCTGCTGTGATGTTATTATGCACAAAAACCCCTTGTGTCATGATCTCTAAGCCATTACTTCTTTTTATTTGGTTTGTATAAAAATGGTTTGGAATATCTCTCTTTTCAGATGTACATGATGGTTTCCTCAGAAAATGCTGAGTGATTTAAACACACATTTCAATATTGTAAATATTTTTCTTAGTTATTTTTGCTTTAACAGAGAAATGTGATTCTACAGTAATACATCTGACCTGTCATGATCATTTCCTTGAGCTCATTTATTGTGATTCTGGTGGATTTTTCTCAGACGTGTTTCACATATTGTGATTTTTTTTTAATAGAAGAATATTGCCAATTCCCATGCATGTTTAATATGTATAGCTGAATCAGCTAAAAGGACATTGTTAATACTTGCAAATCCCATAGAGTTATTTTGAAGAGATGAGAAAGAGGATAGGAAGTCTGTTGTATAACGTGGGAGGGGGAAATGGATTCGTGGGGATTGACTGATCCCTTCCAGTTATCTCTCCAAGCTATACATGACAGTTCAGACTTGTCATGGTTCATGAAGTTGTATCTCAACTTACTGTTTGCCAGCATGCAGCGTTTATTACTATTTTGTGGTGTGGTAGCTGTTGAGCAGTACATGTTGTCGAGTAACTCACTGACCTGGAAATTATCCAGACGGTGCTTGCTGCAGTTTCATGACAGAGACTGAGAGAAGTGTGGTATGGGACTCGGAGCAAAAGATCAAACCGATCTAGGTTGAGTGTAGTTGATATTTTACACGTGATTGGATGCATTGTGGTCAGGAAACCCTGGGTGTGACTGTTAAAGATGCCTTCTGGTTTTTGGGTGTACAGAGCTTGTACAAAGTCTAGTCTGGAGTTGAGATTTCCAAGATGCTTTATGCATCTTCTATTAATTTTTGAGGAACAGATATAATCCTGTTAACTGCTTAGTATATTTATATTTACATCTCTAGTTCGTATCTGTTCTTTGAACAGTATATGCCTAGATGGTACTAGATTTTAGAGTAAAAGTAAAATGTCATTGAGTTTATAAAGAAAGTGATTAGTGATCAGGTTTTAAATATGATCTTAGAGACATGGAACGTTTCTAGGAATAGTGTTATGACAAACATATATTCTTCCAGCTTTTTTTAGGTTTGAGGGGAAAAAAAAAGTTTCCCCCATCTTTTTCTGAAATCCAAGCGTGGGTTTAAGATGGTAGGGAGCTGACAGGAGAATGTTCATGCTCCCTTAAACAGTACATACTATGCTACCTCTGTGGGTGTAAGGGTTGTGTGAAGGAAATACTAGAGTTTTCTTCAAGACAGTATGATTCATGGATTCTTGACAGCTGCTCATGTTCCACAGCAACTGATTATTCTGCCTTTATAAAGAGGGAAGCTAAGTGTGTTGCATCTTTGCCACCTTCATTCAGAGAAATAATGTGGTTATATTGAGAATACTTACTGAGCTTCCAGGTGTGTGAACTGTGGTGCATTCCTTCTTGGCCAAGCGATCACTGCTTTGAATTTCAGAGGATATCTGGGATATTAATAAGACCAGGATTTTGTGCTCAGTCTATCAAGTTTGGATCCACTGCTCAAGCAGTTACAGTAAACAGCATCTTTGGTTAGCTGGAGGGACACATTCCAGTCATAGTTTTCTTGACCAGTCTCAGTATCCTAAGGACACAAGCGTGGGATCCACACAACAGGCCTCAGTGAAGGATTTATTTTCCTTTTTGACAGTGTTATCTCCTTTTTCTCTTTCCATCATTCAACCACATTTGCCTGCCTGAATGTTTGGTCTTGGAGAACATGAACCTGTGTGAGCTGAGTCAGTTGGTGGCCTTCTGAAGCGTATAGCAGAGGATAAAGCCTATTAAAAGTAAAGCATTATTCATTTCTGAGCAGATTGCCTCATGCCAAATAAGAATTATTTAAACAAGGAAGATGGATTGGTTTTGATATTTGACCACCTCATTTTTTTTAAATGTCAGGTCATTTTTCTTTCTTGGATCACTGGGTATTTGTAACGTCTAAATATAAAGCACGAAAATTGCTTCCAAACATATGTATATGTGAGTGTGTCTGTATTTGTGTGTATGCAGTAGTTTATGCTGCTGTCACATAAACAGACTATTCAGCTATAATATTATGCAGTTGAATGGCAATTGCAATGCCAAGAATTAGGGGTTATTTAAAAGGTGAATGAGTAATGGTTGAAATGGTTTAGAAGAGCATCTTAAATTCCTAATGGTCATTCACATAAATAACGCTTTACCATTTTCCATCTGTCATCCCCTGTGAAGATTTGTGGTACCCCTTGATCAGATGACTTGTCCTTGAAGTACAGTTAGCATTCTAGTGTGAAATATCAACTGTTCTGCTGACAGAATGAGTTCAGTCAGCAAGCATCAAACACTGTGTATGGCACTCATCAGGGGAACCGAGACTAAAATAATTTCAGCCCTTGGGCAGAGCAACCTGCACTAATAAGTGTTGTATTAGGATTATGAAAGCCTTAATATTTTTAAATGAATTAATTCTGGTGGCACCAATATTATTAGTTAATTTGTTTTATCAAGCAAAGCAATGAACTGTGGTTACCTGATAATCTTGATGAAGTAGTCACCTCATTGTTCAGGAAGCTCCTTTATTCCTTTCCCCTCCCTTATTTTTTTATTCAAGGAATTTGTGCAAGGGACTCCTGATGTTAGTTCTAAACATATTGTTCTTCTCAACTTTACATTTTTTTATAGTCAGGGAACAGATGACTAATCATTCTGACTGGTAGTGTGGCAAATAGTTAGAAATTAAAGAAAATTAATGTAATTAATGTAACATTAATTTTACATTATTTATCTCTCTGTAGGGAGAGATGTAAATTACGTGAGATCTGTTCATGTTTTAGAGTCCTGAGTTTTGATGACCTGATAGTTGACAGGAAATTAATATCTCTGACTCAACAGCCAGAGAATAATCCCTATAGAAGCTATCCAGTTCTACCATCTGGGTATAAATCTGGTTGAATTTATTGACTTCAGGTTGAAGAGTTTTCATCTTGATGCGTGTAGGCCCCGACTACGCTCTGGGGCAGCTGATCTCTGCAAATTACCTCACAGCTTGCATACGTTCATCATCCACAAGTTCCTTCTGGCTCAAATACCTGAGCTGCCTTTATTTGAAAATAAAGGCATCTGTACAGTGTACTCCTGAATTTTGCTCCCCATGTGGAAAAAAAGAAGTTCCAGCAGACATTTGGAGCCTTCCACTACCTACACTGTAGCCTTATCCTTAAAGTTTGTTCAGCCCCTTTACTTATTCTAAAATAGATTTTAAACTGATGACAATTAAAGCTGAGCAAAGAGCTGACCTTGAAGAAGCCTGTTGTGCTGCTTCTATGGAACACAAATAATTTGAGTGTTTTAATACAAAGTGAGGATGATTGCATTTTAAGTAGAGAATCAGTTACTCTTGTTTTGGAAGATTTTCATATATACCCCTACTACAAACATTTAAAAATGGAGTTTTCTTGACTACATAGAATACTTGGTATAAACGCAGATGGTGTCTCAAAGTACAAGCATTCAATGGGAGCTATGCTGCATTTGAGACTGAATACAAGCTACTGTGGATTACTGAAGATTTCAGTCCTCCATCACTGTTCAATCAAACACAAAATGAGAAACAACTCTCTTGATGTGATAGTGCTGAAATCATTATTCTGTTACATGCAATGAACTTTTGTTCTGATATTAGCTCTAGTTCTTTTGCACCATGAAGAAATAAAAGTTGAGCGATGATTTTATGAATAAGCTCTTACAAATTAAAAGCTTAACAAACACATGTAGATCAAAATGCATCCTTCAGTTTATTCATTCATTAGACCTTTACTTGTATGTGCTGATACAGATACACCTGAAGGTCTAAATATCTGAGGACACGCTTTTATCAAGTATGAAATGGAGTTAGATATTATGAATATGTAAAATCCTCCAACTTCAAGTTCAGCTGATGAATAGGTCTTGGATGAGTTCTATGAATTCTGTCATGGACAAACAGGTTCATTTGTTTACAAGTCTGAATGGCCCTGAGCAGACTTTTTTAGATAATCAATTTTTATGATAGGTTCTTAAACTTATGTTTAGAAAATAAAATACATACATAATCTATTGATTTTATGCATTATAAGTCTAGTTATCCTAGTTATTTGATCCATTTTCAGAAAATGAAAGAACAGTTTGTGACCTTACTCCGTAGGGAACTGGTACACTGTTTCCACTGAGACTTAAGATGGTTTTAAAGAATGACACATATATCTGTGACATTACTCTTATATCTGGACCCCATCCAATTGTCCTCATAATTTCTAGATGGCATGAGACAGTCTACGGATATATATTTTCATTTTTTTCCTCTTCCTTCCACAGTTGTAATTGAGAGGAATACATTGCCTGCTTTCCTAGTGGGCTCTCCCCCAAAAAGTATCTAGAGAGGGACGCACTAACTATCATGACTATGCTTAGCCCCCTCTGGTAGTAATCACAATTATCATCTTGTCTTTGAAAGGACATGATGACAGGCTGAAAGGATTTCTCAGTCTCCATTCAGGTACAATAGGTGCTGAATTAACAATGGATAGAAATTACTTTCCTAAATCATAACATCGTTATTATTATGTTATTCATCATAGTGAGATGGACTTAAGCAACAAGTTTTTTGTTGAAATAATTTGCTGTGGAGGAAAGATACAATTTTAGCCACTCTTTTACGTGACAGTTTCCTTCTACAGTGATCACTAATGATCGAATTGCTGAAACTTCAGTTCCTCATAGTCTGAACAGTCTTTATATACACGAGACAGTCTTCTTACTACAATAATTATAATGATACATGGATCTGATTCTGCATTCATTCAGGCAAAACTCCCATTCACTTAATGGTATGGGTTCAGACTCAGTGTATGATATGTATATAAGATGAATAACTGTATGGTTTTTCAGACGAAAGCTACATTAGATTTTCCTGGTGTGATGTAAGCTCACAAAAGGATGAAAAACCTCAGCGTTAAGCTTCTAAGACTTTGCTGCCAAAGGGTGACTTGAAGTTAAGTTAAAGTGGTTCCCTGTTGTGCCTTGATCCTGCTTGTGAATACCTGTTTTTGTTGGTGCAGACAAAAGTTAAAGTGAAGTCCCTTTTAAAGTTGGGAAAAAAAAAAGAATCCCTAAACTCTTCTAGGGATATGAAAGTAGAAAGGTCCAGACTGGCTGAGGTTTTCAGAATCAGAAAATTTCCTTTGCATGTCAATCGCAAAGTGGTAGATGAAGCTGAACAATGGCAGTTTTGTCTTGAGGATACAAGGTTAGTGAGAAATATACCGTTGTCATCCCTCTCCAAAACATGCAACTGCCTGTGTTGCCTACTCGAACACCTCAAAGGGCCTCTGTAGTAAAATGGATATAATTGGGTCATTCTCCAGGATCTTGGCTTTTTTGACCACGGG
>NW_010286192.1:0-7542 GCF_000690775.1 Eurypyga helias
ACCTCTGCCTTTTCAGCATTGTTGGAGACTAATTAATCTCTCCTTATCAACAACAAGACAATATTTTGGAAGTTTGTTGTCCTGTACAAAGACAGGAACTGCTCTTATCTGGGAAGCAATGGAAGAGAAATCTTTCACTTCTTTAGCTTGTAGGTATATCTGACTAGTTTAATAAAATTAATAAAAACGCAATGCAAGAACTATGCTGCTGACAGCATCATCAAATGAGCGCCTGGTACCTGTCAAACATCAGACAAGACAGCTCAGACCAGAGGTGTGCCTGCAGCTGCGCTGTAGGAGGTGCTGATTTTCTTCTGCTCACCAACCAGCTCATCAACTTAAGGAGCAAGAACATGAGAGGGACGGAATGAAAGTTTATGCTCTGATGCATAGCCACTGCCGTTGACAGCACTGCTGCTGTGTGAAATGTTGCTGGCAGTGGCATAGGTTTTGAAGCTGTGGGAGGGTCACATCCACCACATCACTGCACTCTCCTCTGGATCCTTCCTTTCGCCCTTCCTCCCATTTAGACTCACTCAGAAGGATATTCTGCATATGATGTTAAGACTGCAGTAATTTGCAAGGAGAGTATTTCTCATCTGCAGTGCCATCAAAAACTCAGGGCAGACACCCAGAATGATGCTTGAACCCATTTGTCCCCCACAGCTGCATGTTGAGATCTTCCAAGGTGACTGTTTAATAACGGTGTTAGGAAATGTTTGCAACCAACAAACTTTCCGGGTGTCCGACTCAGCAATGGGCTTCATCATGTGCCAAGAACAGGTTTTAAATCTTTTAATATAGCAGAGTAACTGTCACTGATATACAGATAATCTCAATAGTCACATCTGATAAAGCTCCTATCCTTGTGCGCTCTCTGCCCAAGAAATGAGACAGAGAGAAGTGCCTATCTCCTCCAGATATAAGGAACACAGAGTCCTAAATATTCTTTCCCATGTCACACCCAAGTTAGACACTTTAACATAGCCAACAGTAAAAATACGAATATTTCTAAATGAACAGGCTAAATTTTGAGAAAATAATTCTTGTCCTTGGAAGTGGAAATGCTGATGCTCAGTGTGGTGTTTATCCTGGGAAAGAACTGATGCCTTTGAACTCTTCACATTTCTGTGAGTTAAGTGGCAAAAGGCAATTCAGCAGCAAGCTGTCCTTTGCTTGAACACTTGTTCTCTTTCGTCCCTGTGTGCATGAAAGTAATTTGCATTACCCTGGAGGCAAAGGTAGACTTCACAGTGCTCTGGACTTCCAGGCTATGCACTGCTTTACTGAATGTCTGTATTCTGGTCTTCTGATGGAGTTGAGCACCTTCCTGTGAGGAGACTCCTGCTCAAATTGCTTCTACAATTTTACCAAATTTCTGTAGTCCTTCCTGATGTTTACATGACTCTGACAAGCTGTTTTCCTTCTTTTACTTTAAAAATAACTATAACCACTTGCTTAAAAACTATCAAATAAAACATTTCATTGTTAGCAGATGAGACTTCTGTGTTGAGTGATATTAAAAAGTAAAGTCTGTCTCAGAAGTAGGCATGATCAAAGCTATGAACATGCTTCAGTATCCTGAAGAAGTGAAAACAAACTAGAGGGCAAGTTTATCTTATACATAGAGAAAATCTTTACCAGAGGTAACAGATAACATAATTGTTTTTCAGCAAGAGCTGTTTCACATTTCCCAGTGTAGTTAATTTTCCACCAGATCTCTGCCTGGAGGTACTATGAAATTGTAAAACAAGGTAAATCCCATAGTAATTAGTAGCTCCTTTATAAGATGACCCTAGTTAACATTGTTTCATTACATTTAAGTTAATAGGAAATACTGTGCATAGTACTGTGTATTTGAATAGCATAACTACCTTGCGATTACATCAAATGTAATCAAGCTCAACTTTATTTAAGGCCTAAGTATTCATATTACTTCCTATGTTGCTGTGAAGAGGGAAAGCATCACTGAATCTACTTTTTAACTTATCAGAGGTACAGACTAACTGGACTGGATTTCACCAGCCCTAACCTCTCCTACTAACCTCTAGCCTGGAGACAGTGTCGGCTATAGTTACAACATCGCTGACAGGGAGCAGTTCAATCCTTTCTCAAAGAACTGCACAGAAGGATATTCATAATAAGAACAAGAGAAGTGCTAAAGACATTAAAATTTAAATAATTGACATTTGTTATTTCCCCTCTGACATCAAAAATTTTTACTTTGTCGGAGTAAGAGACTGGTTTGGCATGATTTGTTCTAGAGGAAGCTGTGTTGGCTGTTGCTCATCTTCCTATGAAATTTTAGCTTCCTGCAAATAAACAATCTATTTGCTTCGGTATTTTTTCAGGAGCTGAATCTAAGCCTACTGTTCAATAACTCCTAGGTCCTCCTTTTTTCCTCTCAAAGATAGGCCTCTTCTTGCTTTTTCTGGTAATGCAGTATGTTCCCTGTGCTCTGTAAACTCTCAAAGATAAGCATAAACAGGCCCGAGACTTCATTGATCAGTTCTTTAAGCATCTCAGTTTTTCATCAAGCCCAGCCAATGTGTAAACATTTCTCTTCATTACCAGAGGGTGAGCTCTTACCTCTTTTACTGGTTATCAGTGTCTGCTGTGCTGCAGCTAACCTTTTTACAGAAGGCATATACAAAAAGTAATTGAACATTTAGCCTCGTCAGTGTTATCTGTCAGAAACTCGCCCAATTTGCTGAACAGCAGAATAACTCTTTGCTGGCTCTCCCTTTTATTGGCAGCATCCTTGCATGCTTTTTCTTACACATGACATTCTTTGCAAGTTTTGTCTTATTCTCCATCTTAGCCTTTCTGATTTTGCTTCTACAATCTCATCTTTATATTTTTAACCATCCATCATAAGCTGAATCACTTTCCACCATAGAAGTCTCTTGGGTTTGAAGTCAATGAAGAATGCAGGATTCAACCATGTTAACCCCTTTCTCGTCCCCCTGCAGCTGGGTGGTCAACACTCACAATTCCTTGCTGTTCACTGGAGGAACTGCCAGTTTTCCCCTCACACCATTTTCCCAGTAAATCTAGAAATTATCTGAAAGTTTGATTCAAGGAGATGCAATAATGTGAATTAATGGTTCAGAGCCACCAAAGTAAGGAAGGACCATCTCCTCAGTTTTCATGTTGGTGTCTTTCCTCTGGCCTTACACTCTTACTATGGATCTTGTGCCAGGTCTGGCACCCATTCAACCCTGAAGTGTTGCACAGGCCGGCAGAAAAAGTGAGTACTTTTCTGGGGTTTTACTGAGTCAACTTGACTCATGGGGGAATTTTACATTTGCTCAAATAGGCAGATTGTTTGTCTAGGGCTGGAGGGAAGGGAGTGTGGGAAGGAAAGGAATGGAGAGGACAACACACGTGGGGAGAGGAGAAATGTGAGAAGACAGCCATTATACAATTAAACAATTATATTAATTGACTTAAGTCATCTTTACAATCCTAGTCTTTCTCCCTAAGAGTAGGAGATCAGCAAAGGACAGGTTGAGCAGAAGTAAACTAATTTAAATTTTTAAATGAGACAGGTGTTATAGGTAAACTTAAGGCTAGAGTGGGTAATCTGCAGCTCTTCCCTATTTTTACCTTCTCTAAACAACTGGAAGAAGTTTTACAATTCTTCATTTATTCAGATGCAATTACTCTTCCATGAACCTCAATTCTACATCTAAATTTGTTGCCTGCTCTTCTGCAGTGGGGATGATCAATAAGACCTGTGTTACATCCTCTGCTTTACTCAGTAACGGCAAGTATTACTGATAACTGCTGAGAGGAAGTAATCATAAGGAAATGAGATCATTTCTTATTGTTCCACCTGAAGAAAATTAATTACTCTATTCATTCCAGAGCAGTGGAAGCAACACTGTACAACACTGTCTTCTTTTGTATCACAAAGATATTGCAGAATGAAAAACTTTAATTATTTGCAAAGATTTCTTCAAATGTTTTGTACTAAAGACAATGTTGATTGGGATCTACCAAAAAAAAAAAAATCAACAAAATTAATCTCTTTCAATATCTGTCATGCTTCTAACAGAATTTATGACTGTTGAACACTGTGAACTAGCTCAGCACACCACAAAAAACGAAACATAAATATGTTTACTTTAAGGTAATTATATCACCAACATATAAACAGACCCAGGAAAAGAAAAACGATTCTCTCTTCCTCAGAACAGGATAAATAATATAAAGATGAAGTATTATTTGCTATCTGGGACAACCGTTATTAATTCAGAAGAATTTCTCATAAAAGAGGTGGTCAGACTGTCCTCTGGTGTATTTTGGGGTAGATGCATTGTGTCCATTGGAAATGTGACTCATATCCTGTGTCACTGTTCTAAATTATTTTAAGCTGTCTGTTTATCTCAGTCTTGTAAGTACACTTTTGAGTGCAAACATACTTGCTTATATCTTAGAAGTATTTGAAATGGGGAAGATTATGTTTATATATCAAGAACAGTGGGATAAGAACAACCCTTTCACTACTCAGGGGTGGAATTTAGGCCTCATCAGTGGTCATGAACGAAAATAAAACCCCAGACAAGTTATCTCAGACTAACTCTAAGTGTAACATTAAAAACAACCCTTGCTTATAAGGGATTCTGTCAAAAATTACAATACTGTGGTGGGCAAGGTTGAGGCCTTGCTCATGGATGTAGCTTTCAGATTAAAGCATCCTTTTAAGCAGCCTTATGCTTGTCAGAAACTAGTTTGCCAGTGTAGAGCAGTATGCTGAGACCATAGTTTGTTACAAACTAAAAAAAAAAAAAAGTTTGTCTTTTTCTTAATTCTGTGACTGTTCATCAGAGAATTGGACACAGTTATATCAATACAACCTAAAGAATAAAAACAATAGAAAAATACCCAAACTCCAAACAAAAAGCATTTGCTAACCTAGCCAATCATGCTGCATTTTTCAAGTGTAGATAACACCTGTGTCAATACTTACTGTCTAATCATATATCTAGTTTAAGTATTACATGAAAGCATCTGAGGATGCTCAAGACTGTTTTCTATTTAAGGCCAAAAAATTATTATAACATGGTTACACCAGTATTTCTCATCACAGGGACACTGGATCTGTTAGGTGTTAGGGAGTAAAATGGGGAGAGAGAATGTTGTTCAGTGCTGCACCCTAGGAGTCAGTAAAATGTGGGAACCATCAGGACATGCTGAAATGGGTGACCCTGGGGACCTGCAAGTGAGACAAAAAAGCCTCCTCCTGCAGCCACCAGAGATCTCTGCTCTGTGATGAGGTTGAAGGAGATCCTAATTTATTGTGAATGGCACTTGGACTGACTTGCTAGACACACACTGGTCTAAACAATACAGCCGTTCCTCTCACTTAGAAACACCAATTTCAGACACTGTATCTGTAATGTGCAAGCAAAAGAAGACTTGAAATGATAAATAAGCCACTCAAATTTGACCTACCTTCATATTCAGAGTAACTCATCTTTAATTATGTGTGTGTGTATACTGCAGAGGTTAAGACATCCCATTCTGTATCAGCTAATTAACTTTGTCTCATATTTCATGGGATTATTCTTTAAAATGAAAAAAATAATTAAAGCTTAGACAAGTAGGCAATCTATTCATGAAAACATCAAGGGACTTTGTAACAAATTAAACATGGCAAGATTCAGCCCTGTAACTGTGTTCATAGTCTACTTGCAGTACAAGATATACAGGTAGTTGGAACATAGAAATTTCATAAAAGACTTTCCTGGACCTCTTGTTACGGTTGTCCTTTGCTCTCCTGGTTTGTTTTGTATTACTGTACTGTTAAAGCGGCAATATGTTTGAAGTGAAGCTAATCATTCAAATAAAGTTTACACAAATCGGTAAGTGATGTTTTCTGACAAGAGATACTCATCTGCTGAATCTGAGGTGGCTTATAAAAAAATAATTGATTGGACGTAAACTTTTACTAGTGATTACTCAATCAGTTTTTTATAGAAATTTAGGCAATCGTTTGGTTTTATTTTTGTTTTGATGGTAAGAAAGTCTAGAGATAATAAAAATATCAATCACAGCAGGGTTTTTTTCTGTTTAGTGATTTCTTGTAATAGAAAAGCAGCCAGAATGTTAAAGCACCATAACCCCAATATTTTCAGCTTTTTGAGAGAAACACCAAAGAATGATTAAAATGTAGTGATGACTGCTATCTAGAAAGAAAAGAGGAACAATATGTACACTGTTAACATATACATCCCTAATATATCAATAAATAATAAGACAAATAAGGAAAATATTTTTCCCTTTAGTATCTTCTATAATTCCTCTTATATCGATGGTGCTGGTATATATTTTATACACTCTGACTACCTTAAAAGAAAATTCCTTGAAGAATCCATCATTCACCAGTGAACCAAAAATTGTGATGTACTGTTTAAGGAAACAGGCTATTCATCACCCTTTGTGTAACTCTTCTCTATACATTTCTTTCTTGCATCTTCTGATCACTGCACCAAATCTTTCTTCCTAACATCTTTTCAACATAACGAAGTTTGTAAAATTCAACAGCCTCATCTAGGGGAAAATTCTTCTTTTTATTTATCCCACAGACCCAGCAAAAATATTTTGACTTCTGAAATCTTAATACACAAAGAATGTGTCTTATGCTGTTGTCAGCAGCAATCATCCATTAAGAAAAGATGTCTTCAAAATATCACCAAATAAAACAGTATTCCAGAGCTCGGGGAAAGTTGAGCATCATAGGGCTGAGACAGCTGAATAGAAGAGGTCACTGCTATTAGTTCTTGAATTAACAAAAAAACCCCAAAACCCACAGTGGTGTATCTTTGTCATGGATACTACCAAAGCAAATTCAGCTCTACCTGAAAGGACTATGCAGTCACACTGTCAGGGCAGCATCACACAACGTGGTACCATGCACACGTCCTAACGTTTGTTTATGGTGGGGCTACAGCCCGTCAACCCAGGAAGGTCACACCCATACTCAATGCATTAGAGAACTGAGTATCCTAATTAAAGCTGGCAGCTGAGTGTGATTTACTTCTCAATCACAGAGAAAAGAGGTAGTGTGTGATAAAAATAAGGCTATCTGATTTCCACCTTTTGGTCTGAAAACACATTGTTTGCACTTTAGGCAGGCTACTGCTAAATGAATTTGTTGGGCACAAAACCTGCAGAAAGACTGGCTGTTGCGTTGCAGCATATCACAGCAGTTAGTCTAACCATGAAGAAAATGATGAAGTAGCAGAAACTATTCTGACGAGATGGAGACAGTCCCAATTAATTATCAGATTCAATTCACCATGCTGCTAAAGATGCTGCATATTTTATGGGGGAGGGTAACTCCAGTTGTCTCAGATCAGACAGTCACAGCATTTTTTATGTCATTTATTTGCATAGATATTTGTCACTTACTGACCACAGATTGCCTCATAGGTGACCTGAATTTTGATATTTGGTTGTCTGTATGTAATCTGACTTTACATATTATTCATAAACATTATATTACTCCCCAAGGGCCTACAAGGAAGCTGGGAG
>NW_010286193.1:0-6934 GCF_000690775.1 Eurypyga helias
AAAAAAAAAAAGGAGGAAACCAATAGTTGGTGTGGTTCAGCTCTCCTGTCCTGTCCTATCCATGAAGACAGGATGCTCTTGTATTTAGGACTCTGATCCAGAAGTGAATCCCACATGGATCTTTACTGCAGTTGGCAGCCTGTCTGTGTACTAGTCGAATGCAGAGTAGAGGAGTTTGGTGGGGTTTTTTTACCTTTAGTTCTTGGAGTGTTTTTTTTCAAATCATCTCCAACAGTAATAGGTGTCTGAATTTTCCACTGGCATTTGTTTCATGCAAAAATGTCTGCCAAAATGCCCCACTAATACTGCTGGTTAAAGGGTGATCAGTAAAGAAATATGTGAGAAAGTAGACTTGGAAAAACCTTCACAGCCTCTAGCTTCCTTCTTGACACTGGAAAAAACTGGACTTTAGTGGGAATTTTGTTGTACCTTTGGGTTGTTCCAAGGGAAATTGGCCATAGCAAACTGAAATGGCAGGTAAACGAATTTTAATTAAAATATTTATGCAAGGGAAGAGAATAAAATCTGTTCTCAATTGTGGTTTTGCTTTGCAGTGGGGGTTTGTGATGTAATTAGTTAAACTACATGGACAGATTGAAAAGTACCAGAAAACACATAAACTGTTCTTGCATCTCCACTGGCTCTGTGGCCCTTGTCTCTGCATGTCAGACAGCAGTTGCAAGAAGGCTTAGGTGACTTCGCTGCCAAAGATTTAACTAGTTGAGTCTTTTCTCATATATTGTCTTAAAACCTGGTGAATTTACTTGATTGTGCTTTGCGAATGCGATGCTTTCTCAGCACCTATGTTTTCATAATATTTTATAAACAGTTTTCTTTCCCAGGGAAGATAAAACCCAAACAAATGCTTGCAGAAACCCCCTCCATGTAATCGCTTTTCTCAAGGGCCTGCTTTTGATGTAAAAGTATCTATATAGCATTGTGGTAAATAGCAGGTCTGTATAGCATCAAATAAATTGTCAGCCCAAAGTAAAACGCTTTTCCTTGGAGAACCTGGTGCCTGTGGTAAATACAGAGGAAAAGGAAGTTCTGCTTCAAAGAACCAAAGTATATATCCTGCACTGTTAAATCTTCGTTGTGGTGAAAAATCCCAAATCCTGATTGTCATTATATCTCTGGACCTGAGAAAAAATTATGTAGGTTGGCCGTGCAATGTCTGTTGTATGACAGATTAGCTACAGTATGTGGAGCTGGTTGCTCACATCTTAACAGTCTCCTCTGGCTGCTCGTGAGTTCAGATTTGTGTAGAGGAACCATTAGCTTGTGTGTAGTATTTTTTTTCTCAATTAGAATGCTTTGCTGTGACATAACAAATGTAAGGACACTTATTAGTCCAGTTTAAAAAATAATCAGTAGCATTAGGGATGATTTTTTTTCTTCTGAACTCCTTGAGTAGTTCTTTATTTTTTCTTTTGTGCTTGTGTAATTAGTTACGTGGGATTAACCCAGTGAGAATAAACGTAGTGGCTTCTGCCCTCTTTATTACTTCAGTTTCTCATGCTCAAGAGCCAGCTTTATTCCTTCTCCCTTTCCCCGTGATGTACTGCATTCACCCATTTTTGGTTAAGAGAGATGAAGTGAAATCCTTCCCTGGAGTGGTTGACAGCACTTGCAGAGCAAGAGAGCGAAGGCCTAAGAATGGCCTGATTTCAGGAGGATCTGGAGTACTGATAGCAGGACTTGGGCAGAGCACTTTGCTTTGACTCCTGGCTGCTTCCCTCTGAGGAGTAGGGTAGCACTTTCTTTTCAAGAGGCATTATGAATACTTAATATTTGCAAGACTCTTCTGAGAAAAAAATAAACCGGTCATTCACAATCAAGTGTTTCCATTTTTGTGAATGAAGCATTCTGATTGTGTTAATCTTTATTTCTGCCCCTGGGACATGAACTCTAGGAAAAACGTGAGCGTGTTTTTTTTTCCCTCGTGGATGTGGTTGCTAGACTGGCAAAATGGCCTCCACCAAACGTTTCCAAGTGACTCATGGCGACTTCATCACCTTGTACGTGGAGGTACAGGGTGAGTCTCCAGGTTGCTGTGCACTTCGGTGCCTTCATTTTGTGTCTTAGCAGTGTTTGTGCTGGCCGACTGGGTCTGAAACTTACACACGTGTTTTTACCCCTCTGCTTTAACACTGAGGCTGGTCAGACTAATTATTTCATATTTTCTCTTTTTTTGATTTTCCAGGATGGCCCCCAGAGGAAAAAACGGAAGTCTGAAGTTGCAGAAGGGGACAAGCAGTTAGATATCCTGGCTATTGGTACAGCAGTTGGTAGCATTTTGTTGTACAGCACAGCAAAAGGAGAGTTACAGAGCAAGCTAGTAAGTAATGAGCTCTTCATTGCATGCTACCAAATACTGGTGGTTTCAGTCAGCATATGCTGTTCTTCCTGCTGTGTGAAAATGGAATAAACCTAATTATTCAGGGTTTGGGATTTTCTTTTTAACAGCTGCATGTATGGACAGAGGTGCAGTAATTCAGGTGCTTGGGAATCTTCAAGTAGTGCTTTTTTGTTGTTGGCAGTTTATACATGTTGAGGACTCTTGGTTTTGAAGTTTATGCAGTATCTTAACATTGTGCACAGATTTATTATTTTGCATTAAAAATACAGTAATGGTGAAATGCCGAACTGGAGAGTTGAGTCCTCTGTGGGAGTGTCATGCCCTCAGCTCCTGCACAGTCTTGTGGGAGAGGAGGGCACTGCTGAAGTACACTTCGACTCTTGGGAAGGTGTGGTGTTGATGCACTCTTCTGTAAACTTACCTCCCTTGCAGAACCTTTTGGGCTGTCTCAGCACGTGAACTTTCTCAAATGAGATACGCTGATTTTCATTTGCCTTTCTCATTGGTAACTTCGCTGTTACGCCTCGGTACCTGGGGTTTAGTCTTGAGTGACAACAAGCAAAATAAATCTGTATGAATGAGACTGCAATTCTTTGAGACAGTTGGGCATACTTTTGCTTCTAAACTGTTAGTTGTATGTAGGGTGATAAATGTATGTGAATTTAGAGAAGGCAGTGACTTCTTAAAATCATGATACGTGCAAGTGACAGTAGGTAACAAATGTCAACCCTGTTTTATGGAAAAGCTTTATATATACTTGAAAACTGTGAGCAAATAAAGGTGTTTCAGGTTAAAATTTACCATTTCAGTCGGTTTGATAACACCTGCTCTTCTATAGGAGCAGGATAGCAGATGTTCTTTGGAGAGTACTTTCTTTCTTACGGGTAGGTTGAATTAAAAGGCTATTTCTGCCAGAGAAGAGCCGACAGTTTCAGCTGTCCTTATTGAACAGAATGTCTTGCTGGGATGTGTTTTGTCTTGCTCTAAGCTGATTTGCAGTGACACCTTTGGGAGTAGTCTGAGCTGGCTGGTGTCGATTCAAATGGTGAAATTTTATAAATGCCAGGAAGTATTTTCAGAAATGATTAACGGGTCTGTTGAGTTTCAGGGATTTTTGTTGTTAAGAGAGGTGAATAGTAACACTTTGTAGGGTCTTCTGATTTGATGGTAGCTTGCTCTTGAATGCTGAGTACAAAGATGCCACTCCTCTCTCCATATACTTAAGCAAGCACCTAGATGACTGTCAGCAAGACATCTTTGCTAGACAGGAGCAAATTCCATGCTGTTAGACAGCCTTGTTTGGCTGTGTGTAAAAACAGTGGGCAGGACAATTTTGTTTTGTTAATTCTGAAGTCCTAGGACAAGAATTATTTCAAATTCTTAGGTGTATGTACCAAATTATAAAACATCTTTAACTTGTATGACTGTATGTGTATATTGGTCCTTAAAACTGCACCCTTTCTTCAAGTTGCCAATGATTTGAATTTAGTTCTCAAAAGAGCAGCCTGTTCACATTGTTGGTGTGGGGAAGACTGAGTAGTCAAGACGTCATTTCTTAGAGAGTTGATTCTCTTTTGCCTTTTGTAGGATGGTGGTCATGACAATAGAGTAAACTGTGTGAGATGGCATCAGGACAATTCCTGCTTGTATAGCTGTTCAGAGGACAAACACATTGTGGAATGGAACACACAGACCTGCAAAGTAAAGTGGTAAGTGGTGCTGGTTTTGGGTCAAATTTGTTTGTGCATGCTTTTGTGTATTTCCTCCCTCACAGGTTTTAAGTGAGGTTCCGTTGGAAGTGATCCACTCTGCTATCCAGGCTTCATGCCCACTGCACAGAATTGACGGTTGGCTGTTATTTTTCTGAGAGCAGAAGTGGTTTTATTAAGGGATAAAAGAGTAATTCTTGTAGTTGGGTCCCTCTGTGCTAACTTCGTGGGACATGGGTTTCTAGTCACTTCTGTGACGCTGAAAAATCTGAATTCTGCAAGATACCCTTGGAAATACGTGGGGAGCAGATACTGGAACACCTCATCCCAGTTATATCGGTTACATGCACCCGGCTTTGCTCGAAGGGCCTTGCTGTGATGATAACCCACTTGGTTTCGCTCACTACTGATGTGCAGTGAGGACAGTTCCACTTGGCTGTCTGAGCAGGCTGCTACTGTTTAAAGTACTGCTGAGCAAAATAGAGCTTAGTGCAGAGTAACAAGATGTCTGGTGCATTTCTTTTGTAATAAAGTCAAACTGCTTTTCAACTTAAGTAACCAAGATTCCTGTTAATGATCCCAGTTATAAATAAAAGCCTAGTGTGTGATGGCATCTTGACCCTTCTTTTACACTGTTGTTTCTTTTTTGTAACATTTCCCCCTGTTGTATTCTTACTGCCAAATTCTTGGTTTTGTTAAAGATGGTGTGTGCACTGCAGACAGCCCATCGACAGTAGCCTCTTTGGTTTCCCTAGAGAAGAGATTGCATCCTTAGGTTGTGTTGAGACCCTGACATGAAGTAGCAGAAGATGGCTGTAAAACCTCCCTCTAGGGAGATTGAACACACGCAGTTCTCTCACCTTTTCCTCTTACATTATGTCCTCTAATCCCTAAATCGTTTTTGTGGTCTTCAACTGGATTTATTCCACTGTGCCAGTGACTTTATTTGTCCTGTCCCAAACTGGACATAGTGCTCAGATGCAGTTTCGATAGCGTTGCACAGAGGAGAAGAATTGCTTTCCTTGGCTAACTACACTCTAGCTAATGCAAACCGGTATGTAGTTGACCTCCTCATTGCCATGAGGACTCCCTCCTTACCCATGTTCAACTTGACTGTGAGGACCACAAGCTTCTTTCCTGGAAAGCTACTTTCTAGCCACTTGTCCCCAGCCTGTTCTAGGATTTTTCCATCCCACGCTCAGGCCTTTACATTTTCCTTGGAGCTTTGAGATTCTGACAGCCTCTTTCTCAAGACTCAGATGCCCCTGAGTAGCAGCCCTGCCCTCCAGCATATCGGCTGCTCTCCCTAGTTTGGTATTGGATGGGAACTTGTTCTGTGTGCATTCTGTCTGATTTTGAGGTCAGTAATGAAGGCCTGGGCAATTACGGAGGATATTAAACAGTACTGGGATGTCCTTAGGGAGTGACACCGGTAACTGCTCACCAGCTGGACTTCGTACCAGGGATCACAATTGATTGAACTCAGTGATCCATTCAGTCTAGGTATCTTCAGTGTGGCTGCAAAGATACTGTGTGAGACATTGTCAAAAGCATTGCTAAAGTCATCTTAAATGGCATACTTGGCTCTCTTCTCATCCACTAAGATAGTTGTCTCAGGAGGAGGGCAATCAGATTGGTTAGACGTGATTTGCAAAGGTGTGCTGGATGTTCCCAGTCACCTTTTTTGACCTCTGTGTGCCTGGAAATGGCTTCCAGGTGGATTAATTGTATAACCTTCCCTGTTGTTTCCTGGATTTTCCTTCTTGTGGTTATATTTTGTTTCTTTTTTTTTCAAGTCATCAGAAATTTCTCCTGAGCTTCGTGGCCACTCAGAGTGATAGTGTGTCCTTGTAATAACAAGGCCTTAGCAGTTCTGGAGGCATCCCATTCAGTCTTAAGGAGTTGCGTGTGCTGGATTTGTTGTTGTGATCACTAATTTGATCTCTTTTTACTGTGGGGAGCGCTTTGCTCCCTCTGATTCTGGCGTTAGGTTTGGGAACATGGGAGTCCTGAGAGACTTTGCTCTTAGGTGCTTTGGCCTTTTCTGTGTACTGAGTGGGTCCCTGCACCATTCGGCAGCAGGCCCAGCACTTCCTCAGTCACCATCTTCTGTTGTGCTGCATGTAGATGTCTTTTTGTTGGCCTTCATGTTTCCTGCTGGTTTGAATAATGCCTGCCTTGACAATATTTTTATGTTCCTCTGTGTAACCTATCTCCACTTTCACCTTCTCTATACTTTTTTTGAGGTTTTGAGTTGAGTCAGGAGCTACCCAAATCTGCCTTCTGCAATAGCTGGTGATTTTCTGCTCTTCGGAACGAACTATTCTTTTGCTTTGAGGAGGTTATCCTAGAAGAGGAACCAGCTTTCCTGGGCCCCTTTGCCCTTTAGGGCAGCCTCCAGTGGGATCCTACCAGTCAGTTCTCTGAATAAACTGCAGTCTGCTCTTTTGAAGTGCAGGGTTGTCATTCTGCTGTGATATTGCTCGTTTTTCTTAGGGTCTTAAATTCCATTGTCTTGTGGTTGGTGTGGCTGGAGGTTGTCATCAGCCCTCACATCCCTGACCAGTTCTTCCTTTGCTCTTTTTTCTCTTTGAGTAGCCGTTCCAGTAAACTGCCTTTAGTAGTATGGCTGTAAACCACTTGCCTCAAGGGAAGATCTTCAGCACTTGCCAGCAATCTCTGGGACTGCTTGTGCCCTCCTGTGCTGTCCTTCCAGCAGTTGCTGGAGTGGTTACAGCCCCTTGGAAGAACTAGGGCACGGGATTATGAAGATGTATTGATTTCTTTTTTTAATTGGACAGTCTGTAGCAGATGCCCACCACATCACCCTTGTTGGTCTTGTCTTACACGTACCTGTAAGTTCTCT
>NW_010286194.1:0-7101 GCF_000690775.1 Eurypyga helias
TGATTCTATGATTCTATGAATAATTATATCCAAATGAAGTGTATTTGGTTTTAAATAACTGCTTTGTTTTGAAATACTATTGTAAGCAGGGCAGTTTGTATTCTCATGTGTTTTAATCCGAGACATCTGAAACACAAATGGTTTCAAACTGCTTCTTTCTACCCTAGCTAGCCTGCTCCTCACTAAAATAACGTCCCAGCAACCTGCCCTTATCCCAGCTATGAAGCGATCTCCCTGTAGAAAAAGAGCAATGATACTTCAAAAATTCCAGCACCTACAGCCAGAGGATGCTTCCATTAGGCAAGGTTTTAGAGAGGCCTCTTCTGTTGGAGGCTTCAAGATATTTACTGCACAATGAATGCTTCTTTGCTGGGAGAAGCTCCTGTAATCCTTATGCCCACTGTACTACGGGGCCTGTAGGAGGACAGAGCAGAGGCTCTGGATCAGAGCTGATGACTGCAGGAGGCTGAAGGAACATAGGTTGAGTCAGATCTGCTGAGAATCCAGCCCAGAGGTTTCGGGGCAGGTACAGCCTTTGCGGGTGGCCTGGGAGGAGACTCTGCAGCTGTTCCTCTTTTACTGACACACAGTACAGGTCATAGCAAGCAGGACTTGAAAGAGAATTCCAACCTTGTAAATTCATGTCTGAAATTCATCAGCAGCACATGGTACTTCAATATTCTGCATCACTGCAATTGACTGATTGCCAGTGCATTTGAGGCAATTAATACACGTGCAAAAGGTAAGGTCAAGACCTTAATATTCTGATGTGTCCCAGGACAAACAAAAACTTGGCAGCTGAATGAGACCCAAGAATCAGTTTATCTGTCAGCAGTTAGTACAAGGTATTTCAGAAGAATATGTAAAACCTCTGCAGCTGGCAGGTGAAGGAAAAAATTGTGTCTTCCACTTTCCCCCTACACATGCTTTACATTTCTTCTTTCCACAAACTACCTTTCAGGGAGCTTTGTCCATAGTTACAAATCTGATGTTTGTTATCCAGTGACACTATCATTTGTCACCCATCATAATGTTCCTCATGCTGGTATAATGAGGAAAATTATGCTAATTTCTCATGCTAATATAATACAAAGATTATATTAAGTGTCCAGCGTAGAGACTCATAACTTTTGTATGCCCATCCTTTAATTTAATTGAATGTTACCTTTTTCTTGTCTATAAAAGTAGTGCGCACAGAAAGCTTCAAGCTAGTTCATAATATTATTTTTATCTACCACACTCTTATTTATTTAAGCATTAAAGCAAACAATTCTTGTCTTTTTAACTTGCCTTCATGGAAGAGTTTTTTCCATTATTTTGATCGATCATCTTTTTCTGATTCACCCCTTTTCCTGAAACCACTCTAATTAGCTCTGTGGTATCCTTTTTGACATGGAGTTACCAAGACCACGCAGCTGATGCTGCTTTGTCAATAAAAACAATGAAATTTTTTTTTTCTATTGCACTGAATCTGCTATTCTTTTCTTTGTCTTTAATGACTTGTTTGCTCTTTTGCACAGATGCCCATGCAGAAACCTGCAGTGATGCTTCATTTAAGTTTTAAATTAGTTTGGACTCCTATGAGACATATGATTAGTTTAATTTTTGCCTTCAAATCTACAGTAGATTGCATATCTCAGCACTGAAAAATATGTTCTGTCTAATCTGGGGCATTTCAAAGAGACCATTTTTAAAAATTCCCCTCTCCCTTCATAAACTGTGCTTTATTCTCATGGATAATTTCTTAAATGACAGCCTCCTAGATAATTTCATCTTCTTTTCTATCACAGAAGTAAACTGAGATGATGAAAAGCAAACATCACTTTCTTTAATACATGTATATTCACCTTTATGCTACAATTTCATGGTATAAAAAATACAGGAAAATGAGCTTTTTTATAATTTTTCTGGGAAATATACAAGAAGCCTGCTTGCTGTAAGATTTTTAAAGCCTTATTTATAGTTATATCTAGGGATATAACTGTAACCAGCAAGACAAATATATTCAACTAAGTAAAGGCATTTCAACCTTTCTTTAAAAGCATATTGCAAATAACTATTAGTTACCTAAATTAAACATAATGATGCTGCTTTATTAATATACTAGTGGGAAGATTCTGATGATTTCAGTACCATCAGATCATCTGTGCATGACCTCCTTGTTTGATACTTCCTAGACACAGCAGCCATGGCAAGCCTTCAGTAACACTTGCGTGAACAACCTCATCAAAGGTTTCTTAGAAGTTGAGAATTAAGTGCTTTACACAAAATGAGCCATTTGGCAGCACTTCTCATCATGAATACACTATGAAATACTTTCGTGAAACAGGGTTAGCAGAGCTGCCTAACAACTGGCCACATAAATACTTCTATCAGAAGCGTGAGTTCCTTCTTTATGTTAATTTTGGTTTTCAAAAACTGACTTTGGCTTTTATGTCAAGTGTGTTCCACTGGCATCTCAAACCTGAAGATTAGTGAGCTACTTAAATGCTTGCAACCATCTATTGCTGTGTCAGGAGGAAAATCTGTAAAAACATAAAAAAAGATCATTTGACTAAGGTATGAAAATAAGAATGGGGACAAGAACTAGTTTGTGAGTCAAGAAATAAGAATTCATATCCTTATGTCTGCAAAAGAAACATGACATGGCCTTAGGCAAATCATTTCACATTGCTGTAGTTCTGCTTCCTCTCCAGCTGTTAAACAGGGATAATTTTTGTCTGCAGGACAGGAAAAAATAATGAAAATACCGTCATTTCCATGGTAAATAGATAGTGTGACAGTGCATAGCGTTACAAAACTGGCAGAGTCCTTCAATTGATTGTCACTAGGATTCTTGGTAATTAGGCCTGAGCTTTGGATCCCATGTGCATCCAAATCATCTTATTCTGGGCAGAGTTCAGGAACTGTTTCTAACTCAGTCTCTGGCATTTTCAGAGGAGAAAAGACCTGGCAAGTCAGCTCATCTGTGTTCTGAAACTACTCTTGGGACCAGCCAGGAGAGGCCTTAGGTGTCTTTTTCTGTCTCTCTTGATGGGTTTGACCTCATGCAATATTGGCATTGACCATGGAGAATAGCAGCCCCCCAGGATACTTATTAGAAGCACCATTACACCAAGGGAAACTGATTGAAATAAAGCCCCCATGATCCTCCAGAAGGACATACTCTGGTTAGTCTGTGCTTCCCTTCCCTGTGAGCTGCATCTACAGATTGTCTTTGATGAGCAAACTCCTGATACTGCCCAGCAGCAAGCAGCTACTGAGAAGAAATGGATCTCTGAGAACGCACCCTTATGCAAGACAGTTATCACCTGCTCCACACCGGCTAAAAAGGGGAGTTTTAGCTTCCTGTAGCCTAATTCAGTACATGTTTGTACATGTCTACGTTCTCAGACCAAGGGTGAAATAAAAAGGAGTTGTGATTCTGCATTCCTCAGTGAACTTAGCAGTAGCAGTGGGGACCATGAACATGCTATGGGAGGTCTCACTTTCCTGTGCTTCTGTTGGTTTTAGGGGAGAAGAGGGGATCTCTGCAGAGATCTCTAGAAAGGTGGCGTTGGTCCTGCTGCCACAGCTGAGCCTTCCAGATGTGCAGCACATTCCTCTCCACCAGTTGGTACTTGTTGGAACTGACACCAAAGTGAGCTGGAATAAAAAATCATTCCTTCAGAAGGAGCTGTTTCACGTCCTTCCCTTTTTTTCTTTCTCACAGTCTTCCTACAGCAGCTGCAGGCAATGTAGTAGTTGGTGTTGCTGCCAAAAGTCACTCAGGAGCCTAATCACTGATTTGCAAAACTGATGCTGTTCAACTGTAAGATGTCAAATGCTCATCAACAAGCTGCAGCTTGCCTGCAGTCATCAGCACTGTGACTTGGAGTATCATTCATGCTGTTCATGGTGTTTAAATGGTATCATTGAACTAAAAAGAAGAGTAGTGTGATGGCAATGAAGGAGTTGCTCTTATTAAGTCAAACCTCTCATTCCAGGGTTTTGGAATATGGAAAAGCTGCCTAGAATATTGATTAACTAATAGGGAGACAATTCCTCCTACGAGGAAGCAATGATTTCTACAGTAATATGGAGGAACTGCTTGTATGGAATCAACTGTGAGATAACTACAGTTTGTTGCAAACAAAGGTCTTTTGAACAGACAGCCTTCCAGCTTTTTTCTGGACAGTGATGAGAGCAGGGAAGACTGTTCCTCAACATCCAGGATATATCTCTGAAACCTGGACTGCCAAAAAATTAAAACCCATTAAACTTCTACCTGACTGATGGTACTTATTTTCTTTGGAGCTTTCTTGCTTATCTGGTCTTATTCTCCTTTTAAAAATGCATTAAAACAGGGAAATCTAAAGCATAACTTTCAATTCCACTTGCCACGCTGTCTTTGGGTCCTGCACCAGTGGTATACGACATGCAGATGAAAGTGACCTCAGTGATAATTCTTTATTAATAATGTGTTACCAACTTTATAGCTGTAAGTACTATTTTCTAAGTATCTTTGCAGGAAGCAACACCAACCTTTTGCAACCTATTAGCATGGAAAAACAATTAGGTTTAGTCTGACCTTCCTTCATATGCTACAGGACAAATGTACTTCAGGTGCCTTTTAACATCCCTTCACCTTGTTTTTTATTAATTTGTTTTGTTTATTTGTATGAAGAGTGCTTGTTTTTCACATGTAATAAAACTGCCTCATGTTGAAAAGTCAAGAACTCCAGAGATAAAATACTGTCCCAGATGCATTTTTTTTATTTTCAGTAATTTGAAAGAAATAAGACAGATACAAATTGATGAGATGGTATATCAGCACATATCCCTGTGGTTCTCTGTAAAGCTTTATGGCAACATGGACAGTTCCTCGTAAGTCAGAGTACAGAAGACATGTGGGCACTAATAATTCAGGTTTCTATTAGCTTTTTTCACCCAGACACAATGTGCTGCAAATATTAATTAGGTCTCACTGTACCCCTTTAGGTTAGCTCAGTATTATGAAATCAATTCCAATGTACCATGAGATGTTTACACAGAAGTATCTTCAGCCGCTATTGTTTTAATGTTTTGTTGTAACCATCAGTTAGCACTTCCTCTCTGAAGTAGTTGTGTACCCACTTATACTAATGCTCATACATCAAGGCAAAAATAGACTCTGAGATTAAAACGGAACAGTTAACCTTGAATACTTGAGGCAGATACCTTCCCTATTTTCAGATGTGTGAATTTCTCCTATTTACTGACAGATTCTTAAAAATATATTTTATTTACCATGTTACAATGCATATTTAGGGTCCTTTTAAAATGCACATTACTGACAACCTAATTCAGTAGGTCATATGCTTTATTACATACACTTATCTTTTTCAAGAGCTAGGGAGGATGCCTGTGCTCTCATGCCAAATATAAACGTTCTTTTGGAGCTGACGCAGGATGGTTTACTTGCCACCAATTAGAGGTGCTGGACTGACATACTGGTCATACAGTTCATATGTACATTTATACCAAGGACACGTATTCATGGGTGCACTAAAAGCTGTATTTTCATAATGACAAAAACATCTTGACATATTCAGTAGATGCAAGACTGAGCCTTATTATCTATGCATTAAAAACCTAGTGGGTTTTGCTGAATACGTATCTGAGTAAGAGCTTGAACTTAACACCATTTGGGTCAAATGAAAAAAATCTCCCGCTAACATGAATGTTCAAGGTTCTTGTGTCCTACAGTGGCAAACTGCTATTTAAGGAAAATGCCGTTTCCCATTGTAAAGTAAGCTCATTGATTTCAATATATATAGCCTGAAAATGTATTTGATTTGAAAATTACTTAACATAACATTGGAAAATTCTCTGTATTCTCTCTTCTGTGGCTTTTCTACACAAGTAAATAACAGTCCTACACCTTACATGCAGTGTCAGGCAGAGTTTTACATCATATGATCGCCAAGGAGGGGTACTTGAAAATTATTTTTTACATGATAATTAAGTAGAATTTGGAAATCCAATACAAAATGTTGAATGCGGCTTTTACCTGAATTTACTCACTGCAAATTCCATTTTCAGCTATAGTATAGTCACAAGATGGAGCCTCCAACTCCTAAAAAATAATTTAAAAATTCTCAAGAAATCTGCATTCAGATATATGCTCTCTTGTTTTTTTGGTTCTTTCAGACAAATCCATTCTTCTATAGGGATCAGGCTTTGGTCCAAGTTGTTGTCTTTAACCTGGAGGACAGCATTTTCTGCAGTCTCTCTGTCTCTACATGGTTATTAGCCAACATTGTCTGAACTGGGATGACCTTTTCTACTGGTTTGAGGCATATAAAGTGGATAATCATAGCAGAGGGAGACAGAAAAAAATCTGTTTGGTGAGCAAGTCTATTCTTCTTTAAGGACAGATGGCAGTCCCAGTGATGGGTGTATCAGACTAAATTGTCACAGCAATTTGATTTTGTCAGGCATCTGCAAAAATTATTTATTTATTTAAGGAAGAGCTTCTAAAGTAGAAAGGGGAGCAACAGCACTCTCAAAAATCAGCTCTCTTAAAATTATTTTTACTTGTGGATGTTTTATTTCTTCTCTGAAAGAGTTACGATATTTTCATGATCAGTGAATCTGCAGAGGTTCAGTGTCGCTATCCACCATATTAAGTGTCCAATCAAGAGCAGGAAGACAAAATAAGAGATATAAATGACAGTTAATCAGGGTATAGACAGTCAGGAACCCAGTAGCACCACATAATTTTTCTAAATTGGTTGATCACTTTTTACTATGAGGGAAGCGAAAATTTTCCACCTTTTAAATTGGAATGATATTTTCTAGAAAAAACAAAAGCTCATTTAATCTCTGAATTCATTACCAGAGACATAAAGGTTGATCAAAGCATAGAAGAGGACATTGAGACAGAGTGGAAGAACATGCTACTGTCTTCTTGGCATATTACCATGGATCAAATAGGACCAAATTGGTTAAAACAATAGCAATATACAGCCAAATGCTTGCCCAAGCAATCACATGGGTGTTGAATGATGTTAATCACCAAGAAATAAGTGATTTGCAGTATGTGATGGCTGCATCAATTATCATAGAATCATAGAATCA
>NW_010286195.1:0-5654 GCF_000690775.1 Eurypyga helias
AACCTAATGATTCTATGATTCTATGCTTCCATTCCTACCTTACACAGGGTAGAAGGAGTAGCTAGAGGTGTTTCTTTCTACTGAAAACCAATTTCAAATTTTAAAGACTGTTATGAATACTCAAAACAGGAAAAGATATGTAAGTAATTTATTATTGAAAGTAGTTTTGGTAAGTCAACAGATGAAACTATGAGCTGAATGGAAATAAGTATGCGAAGAGGGGGTACCAGTAGCTTATAGATAAGAGAATTAATTTTGCTATACTCAAATATCTGCCTACACTTTTATCATAAAAAGAAATACATGGTGATATCATCATGATATATGGCAATATGACAAAATTAGACATCCAATTCATAACAGTAAAGTAAAATAATATAAATTTCTAAGCGTTCTGAGAGTATTATGTTTTTGTCTTTTATTAGTCATGGTTTAAGTTAATCTGCAGTATAATTGCAGTTACTTCTTGAGACTGACACCAGCCTTTCATTCAACCATTAACTTTTCATACTATAACGTGCTTAGGAAATAGTTGACAATTGACTTCCTATTTTACAGAATTTACTTAGTTTAAGTGAAGACCTATACAACTAGGGACAAACAGGGGAGAAAACAACAGAAAATTATAATGAAAATAATGTTACTGGGAGTAAGTATTCACCAGCACAGTATAAGAACATCATGCATTTTTGACAGAATTGTGTCTTTTTCATTGCTTTCCAAAATATTCATAACAACAGCAGTTTTGGCTCTCAAGTGAAAGCATGAGTCGTCACAGCCTCTTGTAGAAATATGTTTTGATGTGTATATATATAAAAAATGTATAATTTCCTACAAGTGTTTCTATTTTTTTCCTTATATGCAATGAGGAGAGGACAATACTGCCAGAGAATACCAGAGAAATTAGGAAATATATATATTATAAAAACCTTTACTAATAATTATTCAACAATCAATTGGTTAGAATTTGTGTGGATAAAAGAGTGAAATAACTTTTTATAATTTTTTTCAAATGTAGAAAAACATTAAAGTTGGTTCACATACAAAATTTTAATAGGAAATTTAACTAATGTTAATTAGATTGGTCATATCAAAGGGTGCACCTAACCCTAAGAACTATCTGTCCTCATTTTCCTGTGATTAAAGCAATCGCTATCAGGGAAGCATATGAACAATTAAGTTGATAAAAGGAAACTTAAAATTTATACCCTTTTGAAGGTATGGCTCTGCTTCAGTAAAGGGCCTTCTTATAAATAGCTTTTAAATCCAGGAAGTCAATGATCAAGCTGCTCAGGACTGTTATTCCCTCTACCCAGCAGCTAAAAGGAGGAATATCTTTTCTCTCACTCTTGCAGAAACCAGTTCTCAAATTCTCCTGCCATATGTGCTGGAAACTTTTTTTATTTTCATTTTACATAATCATCCAGTTTCACTAAGGGGAATCTGCCATCTGTCTAACCCTTTGCTATGTATCCTACTGTTTCACTTTGAAAGGATTGGCTTCATTTTGATATGCTGACATAAGTCCATATTTGGAGGCTTGGAAGTGGTTACATTAATCACCAGGGGAAACTGTACATGATTCTTTTGAGTTTAATAGTCCTGTGGGCTTGAAAACTGGTCTTAGTTTTATGTTTCTGGTACATGTGTTATTTTTTCATTGACCATGGTTCATGACTATAAAAAACAAGCACCCCTATAATACCTCTAAAAGCATACAAAATGATGGGGGTTTAACTCTTACATCAGCAGTAGAAAGTGACAAATATAGGCATATTTAGAAGGACATGTTTTTTTATGAATATCAGCATTTTATTAACTTTTCTATTTTCAATTATTACCGAAACATGAGTATTTGTAGTCATTCTTCAATTTGTTCCTCTAAGCACTACAACTTTGGAAACTCATTTCTACCTTATACTACCATGTCAAAAAAAAGCTGAATTTCTGGATGATAGTTTAATGAGTCCTGAGGTCAAATATGCCCCAGTTTTGTGTACTACAGCTTGCTTTCTGATTTGCTGATTCAGGAAGCAGACCCCTTCAAAACATGGCACTGTAGATAAGTGCATTCTTTCACTCATACATTTACCATCTTTAGTGAATCAAAGTGGGAGCTGAGGAGAGTAATGCTACACTGTGGTGGTTAAGCTAAAACCAGGACATACAGATATGTTCATCTGCTCTGTGGCAGTAAGTAGTATGGGGAATATATGCTTTGCAAGGGATAGAACAGAAGTTACTTTAAAATGGTTTAGATACTCCTGGGCTAGCTTTGGAAGAAAGCATGTGTCTGACTCACCATGGTCACAAGGTGTCATTCTTGCAGTTGAGAAATTTGGATGCTAGGGTTTCCCCCTTTTTATGATTTGTTTCTTTTGAATAGGATTCTTCTTTCACTCTGGACACAAGCTTGGCTGGTCATACTACATCACTGCAAATTAAAAAAGAATATTGGAACCCCTGGTTCTTTAAAGAAGATCCACCTATTATGTGGGTTAGCAAAAAATCCTTCAAGAACTTCTTAAAGAAGTAGATTTATTAGAATACAGAGATAAGACAAATTTTGATTAAATGGACAAAAATTTTCAACCTTTATCTTTTTCATATTCATTTCAGGAAGCTTCCAAATAGCTAGATCTGAAATGTATTGTTAAAACAGGGATGCCAGGTACAGTATTAGTATTTATTTACTACAAGAGCTCTCTTAGTGATATCTAGAGTTCCTTCACTGTATTAATAGTATTCAGTAATTGTCAGCAAACTACTGTAAAATTATTTCTACTGTAAACAATGTCTTCTTTGTACATACAATGTGTAACATTGTAAAGTGTACCTTTTTGCTTATCAGTTATAAGTGAGTCGAAATCCATACATATGCTTTGCCAGAGGCTTGTATAACCTATTTATGAAGTTTGAAAATTTAGTAGAGAGGATCTTTCTCAGGATAATACACAAATCTTAGCATAATACAAAAACTTACTATGTTTAACTGGGCAACCTACCATTTACGCAGAAATTTCTAATTTTTTATTCAATTTATGGTAATTGCAAAATTTTTGTGGAGAGATAGAACTTCTAGTTATGTATGATACTCAACTGGATAAGACATCTCCCCGTTAAGTAAGAAATTGTTGGTGTCTAGTAAAGCAATTCTTAGGTTCAGTAAAGTATCAGGCAAACATAATATGCAAATTTATTGTTTCTATAACTCACATGTACATGGACATAAAAATCTCCTAGCCTTAACAAATAAATATTTGTAGACAGTTCTCTTTTCCAGGCCCTTGTCCTGTGTGGGAGAAGGACTGCCTCAGTCATCTTATGCATTGTAAGCAACCATATCACTAGGCGGTTCATCCCAGACAGGTTTCCATAAATATCCCTCTTCATGTTTCCTTTCACACAAATATGAACATTACCTGAGTGAACTAGTGAAAGGTATGATAACTGTCTTGATCTGCTTAGAATGGTGTTGGAGCTCAGTACTTTCAGATCTCCAAGCACAGAGCCCATCATTCAAAATTGCTCAATTGTAAACAACTGTAAGTTGCCAGTGGACTCTTCTAACATGCTTAGGTGGCTTGCTGCCCCGAACACTGTGCTGGGCAGTAGAGACTTCCATTTTGAAATTTCATGATCACCTAAATATTTTTTAAAATTTGCCCCCAAATCCTTCGGGGTCTAGCTCTCCACAGGTTCCCACAGGCACTCACAGCTAGGACTTCAGAGAATAAATTTCACATGTACATATTCAGCACTTACTGAGAGAAGATGATCCAGACGTCTCTTATTCAGCTCAAGACACTCTCCTGTAGAGACATCCAAAATGTAAAATCGTCCTGGTATAACCCTTCTGCATTTGTTTCTCAGTCTGCAGGTCTGTGGCATTCTTCCCTGAAAGATAACGATGCCCAAGTCTCCAGCTGTGCAGGAGATCGTACATGTAAGAGGTTCTCAGAAAAGCCTTTAGAAATGGGTTGTTTTCTTGTGCAGGGGATCATGTTCTACAATTCTGATCAGTTTGAAGTGAAACACTGGAGGAAGCAGAACTCTGTTAGACTCCTTGGCTCTGAGTAATCACGAAGAGCCAATGGTGCCAGGAATAAATCATATGAAGTACTTGGAGCACAGGAATGGAGCTGTGAAAACCTCACTAAAGTTGGAATGTTCCAGAAACACAGAGGACAAGTGGAGAATGTTTAAACAGCACCCAACTTTTGGGTACAAATGTAGGACTACAAAACAAAGGAGTTATCACCGTTTAAAAAAACCTACAAAGCACCAGTATTAATTGAGTGTTTATGTGCTCCTCACTCATGAAAATGGCAGTAAAATGTGTAAGCCTAGCACTAAGTACAAGTAAAAAAAAACCACAAACCAATCCTTCCTGTTTGCTTGACCCAGGCAAATGTTTTGAGACGCAATCTGGGGCTATTTACTGTGTTTTCCTTTCAATTTAATTGCATTTACAAAGGCTTAGGAACATACAGACAGTAAAATAAAGCTCACTTGTCAACTGTGATCAGTGAGTCACCACCTGAGTTACTGTGGTTTATCTCTACAGACCCTTTGCAATGGGACCCTGGGAGAAGGTTGGGGGTCTCAAAAGGTAATGTAGTATTTCCTCATGTCTGATTTTAAAGTCATTTTGTTTCTTGGAGTGTCCCAAGTTACTATAAATAACATAACAACAACTCAAAAGCAAACATTGAAAGAGGAGGAAGTGAAGATCCCAATTTCCCATTCTGAGCTTGACCAAATCCCACATGCAGGGAAGATTTTGTATGGAAAACGATACCGTATACTCAGACTACTGAAAAACACACATACACATTTTTACAATCCACATCAGATTCTGCTTTGGATCATTTAATACTGTATGAATAAAAAAATAAAATTAATTTTTTGTCGATGCCAATCAGATGAATTTTAAAAGCTGGTAAGTATAAAACTCCTCTGAGGGACTGACATTGGTACCTACTTGTTGTTTACATTAAGTGGACACTTAGTGCTCCAAACTGAGGAATTTAATGAGCTATGGCAGTATTTTTCAAGATTATCTACAGAGAGTAATAGCCATTGTAGGCCTTTCTGAAGGAAAAGCACCCATCTCCTGCTTTTCTTCAGGCCACTGAACAATGTTACCCATCCATTTCATGCAAAATTGTAGTTGTTTATTCCTTCCAGTAAAGTCAAGCCATCAACTCTAATACTTCTGGAGTTGCAGTTCAATGACATTTGGTTTTCTGAAGCAAAGCAAACAGAAACAAGCTTTCTGGTCACTTCTGTCCCTAAGATCTTAAGAAGCAGTTAATCTGAAGCCATGTCAGAGCTGGAAAAATGAGGAAATGTTAATTGTACTTTGCCTGAATGGGCTTCAAATTAAGGAAATATTATTTTTCTGAAATAAAAAAAAATTATGATATAACGGTAACATCAAATGGGTAATGGGGCAGGGGTTCTTTGGCCTTCAGATATTATAATTTAAAAAAAAATAGAATAAAAAGCTAAAAGTCAAGACGCAAAAAGTGACAGGGAAATTTTTTAGTTTTTCCATTCTGTTTTACTTTTTTGGCTGCTTGCCAAGGTTTAAATAGGACATCTGGATGAAAAGTAGAAAAGTTAAAAGTGTCTTTCTTTTTATTCTTTAT